>NW_010271858.1:33494-34162 GCF_000690775.1 Eurypyga helias
CCGTCCTTTACCACACTGGAGCAGCGTTCCTAAGGCTGGAGCCAGAGCCACCTGGATAACCCAATGAGGCCCAGCTTTAATGGCAAATTCGTAACATACAGTGATGTATATTTATTATATTTCTATAACATAATATAGTATTTTATAAATCTATCAGAAGCAGAAGTCATTCATACCAGTTCAGTTTTTACTGCAGACACCAGCCAGGCAACTGTCCCCACGAACTGTCAAAAAACACCGTTATGTCTGTGGGACTCAAGGGGAGGAACCAAATTTGGGATTTTTCTGTTTGTAGACATTGGTAATACTGACCAAAGATAATTTTATCTGTTTACAAAGACGGCAAAAAATTGTGCCAAGTAGGAGGAAGCATCTCCCTGCCTGTCCCCAGGCAGCATTTAACCCCAAAATCCCTCCTCCTCCCAGATCACAGTCTGAGGATTTTGTCCATTGTTACCGGCACAGGGACGGCACCGCACAGCAACGGATGTCTCCGACATTTGCCGGGGCATTATTTCCTGCCCAATGTCAAGGCTGTGGGAACGCTCCCTGCCTGCATGCTCGGCTCGAGGCTGGAGGTACGCACGCAGCGTGGCCCATTTTTTATCACTGTGCAGAATTATATAGAAGGCTCAACACCCAGGAAAAAGGGGGCAGAGGGAGGCAAG
>NW_010271859.1:0-463 GCF_000690775.1 Eurypyga helias
GGAAGCGTGGAGCGTTACTACGGGGGGAGGAAACCTGTTCTGAAGTGGGCGGGTGTGTTTTACCTCCAGCCACCTTCGTGAGCTGACATCACTGAGCATCCTCATCCTGGCAGAAGACTCGTTATTCCCTGCTGTGTCTCCTTGCTTCCTTCTCCCAGCTCCGGCACTGATTTTCCCCTCTCTGTTCTCTCTCATAGCCTCTTTTGCCACAACAAATAAACTATCTAGACACTTCAGAGGCCCGTTGGGCCATGCTCGGAGGACCTTCAGTTTCCACATCCCTGTTACGTACCCGGTTGGGGGCGTCTCGGAAGCCTGAAGCCAACTAATTGGAAATGCAAGGCGTAGGAACGTTCCTTAGGGCATGCAGCTATGGTCCTGAATGCTGTTAAAGCACTGGCACCCTTTTATAGCGCGGCTTGGATGCTGTCGGATCCTCTCTGCCAGGTGCTCAGGGTACGGT
>NW_010271860.1:0-9642 GCF_000690775.1 Eurypyga helias
TAGGGAGCAGAAAGAGAGCAAAGTGCAGATGGACAAAGTGGAAGGCGTAGCTAGTACGCTTCGGTGTGTTCTCCGTAATCTTGAGCAATCCTGTTGGTCCCTTTACCGACTGCCTGGCAAGTGTTCCTGGGGCTGACTGGGAGTTCTCCCGGCTGCAGCACAACGGCAAGATCAGATTCCCAGCACTGGCACATGGGAGGCTTGTTTTTAATCATGGAAGCAGCAGCAGCACCAGTCGGTGCTGCTAACATGGTCACTGAAACATGAGCCTTATAATAATGTAGTTTGAAACAGCTTGTATACCCCCTGTCTGGGCTGTGTTTGGTCTATGTTTTTCTTGAGACTGCAGAAATCCTGTCCTCTTAAGGAACACGACCTGTTACTTTACTGTTTTCAAGTCAGAAATGAAACTGTTAGGACTTGTTTTCCTAGAAGATACTTATAATGCTCTCTGTATAGAGGGTGCCTTTCAAATATATGAAGGAGAGCCGTTGCTTTGAGGAGTTCCCATCTAAAGACAGAGGTCCAGAGAAAGCTGTTAATCCTTTCTGTGTGCAGTGTATTTGGCACCCAAAAAAACCCCGAACTTTAATTTTTTAAATTAATGCTTAACCCTAAATATTGTCAAGCAATGTGCTGAGACATGATAGTGTGTTACCTCTTTAAATGTATGTATATTTCAAACTACCCTTCCTGTTGGCAAAATTCACATCAGATTCTCAACAGTCAGTCTCACTTAAAAAAAAAAACCCTGTCTTTGTTTTATTTGGTTAACACTAATTTTATATTGCTCTGTGTTTTTAGCTTGGAGTAAACATAGGTAAGCATTACTCAAGCTTTTCTTATTATATGTGTTTTGGGAGGAAGACTGTTCTTAATAGGAAGGAGAGGTAGGGTTTTAAACACCCTAAATATTGCTGAATATAATATAATGATCTGACAGTTAGCCATGCTTACTTGTACCTCGAACAGCTTATAGCACGTGTTTCTAGAGTCTTCAAAGGGCAACCTCAGTAACATGAATAGCTGAGATTTCGTGATCCATTTCTACTTGCTGTAGTTTTTGAAGAGTTTAGCGTTTTGCAGGGTTTAACAGACTTCCCTGTTGATAGGAGTGATTGTGAGCTCTCTAATTTTAACTTTCTAATGTGTTTTGTAGAGAGTGTGAGTTTGCGTGTGTGCTCTTGCTGTGAACAAGAAATAATCTCACTTCATCTCTAGAGCAGATCTTATCTGGTACCTTTTTCACTAATACTATTCCGGGTTGGTTCCTAGGAGCCACAAATGCAGAGAATTGCCAAGAACCAAAGCTACAGATTTAGTTGGTCATAAACTATTCTCTAACAAAAAAAAATGTTAACAGCAGTGGAAAACACGTCAGTTGAATATGCTTGGAGTTACCAAACTTGGATGTTTATTCTTCATTTCCCTGTATCCTGGTTTTGCTGGGGTAGAGTTATTCCTCCTAGTAGCTGGTACAGTGCTGTGTTTTGGATTTACTACGAGAATCATGTTGATAGCACACTGATGTGGTAGTTAGTGTAAGCACTGCTCAGCAACAAGTCAAGGATTTTTCAGTTTCTCATACTGCCCTGCCAGCGAGGAGGTTGGGGGTGCACAAGAAGCTGGGAGGGGACACAGCTAGGACAAGCTGGCCAAAGGGATATTCCGTATGATAGGATGTCACGCTGAACAACAAAACTGGGGGGAGTTGGGCTGGGGCAATGGCTGCCACCCAAAGGTTGGCTCGGCATCAGTCATCAGGTGGTGAGCAATTGCATTGTCCATCACTTGTTTTGTATATTTTTTTTTTAATCATTATTCATATTCTTCCTTCCCTTTTTGTACTATTAAACTGTTTTTATCTCAACCCATGAGTTTTACCTTTTTTCTGATTCTCCCATCCCACTGGGAGGGGAGTGAGAGGATGGCTGTGTGGTGTTTTGCTGCCTTCTGGGTTAAATAAGCCAGAAGACCGTCTCAATTCCCTGTGTAAGAAAACTTGCCTATATCGGGCACAGGTTTTTCTGTGGCTCTCATTAGTGTGCTGCTTATGAGGAAACCAGTGATTTATTTGTTGTAGCGCTTAGATGTTGCGTTTTAAAAAGTATGCAAAGTGAAAACTTAGAATGAGAAGAAATTACTCAACTGATACTTCATTCTTTAAGCTTGTCCTCTCTGCTTAATGAGGCAGAGATGTCAGTGAAAATACTACACTTGCATAAGGGCAGAATTAAAAGTATTTTGTATTTCCAAAGGCTTGACTTTCAAACGTTAACCTGTTCTAAACACGCCAGAAAAAGCGTGTCGTGAATTATGTACAGAAAAGGATGCAAATGTATTTCCATTCCCTGTCTATGTCCTCTCTAAGTGACTTCTCCAAGGCAACACTGCAAATCACTCGGATAGTCACGATTAAACTCCTGGTGTCCCTAACTTTGTCCTCAGGAGCCCCTGGGTTCTCAGCCTGGGGTTGCAGCCCTTCAGAGTGCTTAAATGCAATCCCAAGGCTTGTAGCTGCAGCTTTTTTCTGCACAGTTCAATCTTGATGAAGCAAGGGTCCTGGTATGGAGGCGAGGCTCTACGTAGGGGGAAAAAGGAAGGAAGGAACAGTTAATCATGCTGTTATTTTTAAGCGACAGTTTTATGCTCAGTTTGCATGTACTTGTGCTACAAGTAATTGGTAATTTTCTTTTTTTAAATGAAACTCATGCTCTCTTAGTCTAAGGATCTATTTGCAGAGGTGTAGTACTGACCATTTTGCTCACCTTCCGGTGTCGGTCATCTAGGGCAGTGAGGTGTTTGTTATTATTTTTCAATAGTAACATGGAGATGTCGTTGCTTGTTGAAGAGGGATGGTTAGTGCTTACATGGTGAAGGAGCTTCCTCTAGGTTTTTGAACCAATAAAATAGCTGACTGATAGTGGGAGGTGGAGGTGACAACTAAGGTTTTAATTATCAAAGAAGAAACGACTATGTTGTGTGAGAGTGACGCCTGCCTCTTCAGCACCCTCCACAATGAGGGTATTTAGAATTCTGTAGCATCCAGAGCAAATGCATTTACTATGAATATAGCCTCAAAACAGTCCATACTCCCCAGTTCATAACTGTTAGCAGTTGGATGTTAAACTGACCCGAAATCGCTCAAAAATGAATTTAACAACTTCTATTCATCATACTTTGTTTTTCCAAATGCACAGTAAAATTTGAGAGCAGGAGAGCAACGATACTTACAGCCACTGCCGTCGATAGGCTGGCTGTTCTCTGCTCCGTTCTTGGGGGTCATCAGCACCCTGGTTCTGATTAGCTGGTTAGCAAACGTCAACTCCCGCGCTTGTGCCGGTCTCTGCTGGGAGACGACTGTGTGGCTTTCTACTGCTGGGTCTGTTTATAAGGCTGAAGCTTAAACTTCAGCTCTGTGATGACTTGTGTGTGTATAGAAACATATCTGTGAAGGTCTTGTTAGCTGTGGAGTTAAAGCTTAAAATAGGCTAATATGCTAGTGTTTTACTAGAAAATGGGAGTGTTTTGGAGGCTTTTTTTAGCATAAGGCAAAGTAATTGAGCAAATGAGTTATCATTTATATTTTAGCTATCTTTTTAGGACTCTGACTCACGAGGTATTTTTATGATTCATATGAGGGTGATTGAAGAGGTACTACCTTGCTCCACTGCTAAACGTTCTTCCCGTGACACAGGCAGCGTGATGGGCAGTGCATCTTCTCGGCCTCCGCAGTTCATGACCCAGCGTATTAGCTTAAACGGCCACTGATTTCAGTTGGCGTTACCACGCCGGGGTTCGGGCTCTAGTGACTGTGCTGACACACCACCTGCTCTTCCACGTCTTCCTCGTGGTGCTATAACCCCTAGCAGAGGTGGTGGGCGAATGGCTGGGGTGGGTAACCTCCTCATATTTAGCTGTGGCAACTGTCAGGGCTTGTGATTTAGATGTTAATGTGATGGAGAGGAGGTTTTTTCCCCAGGGAAGGGGGACACAGGCCTTGCACGGAGCTGGAGAAGCTTGTACCTGTAATCTTTTCTTCCCCTTGTGACAGTAATAGTTTGTATTTTAATCCAGGCTAGAATTGTAGGTCTCCTTGGCTTTCCCTGCCATGTCAAACAGATTTTTCTTTCCAAGTTAGCATCAGCAGTTATTATAAAAAACCACCAAAAATCAAATGCCTGAAAAAAACCCCACACCTCCTCAAAACCCAAACATCTCTCCCCCCTCCCATCTTTGAACTTGCTCTTTCAAACTGTAGTTAAGCTGTTTGTAATATTTTTTGTTGTTGTTGTCATTTTTTCTCTTTTCTAGGAGGGGGTAGAGAGCTGAAAGGAATCACTTTCTCAAAACCAGTAAGTACTTTTTCCGAGGGCTAAGATGGTTTACCTAAGAATAAATGATACGATGAGCTGGCATCCATTCCTGGAAAAGTTTGATGTTTACTGAAATTGAAATCCTATCTATTCTTATATTCAGAAATTAAATCTTAAAAAGCAAGTGTTAGTGATGGAAGCTCCAGTCCTGTAAGTTAAAATCAATGTAGGGCTGAGATTTGGGCCCAAGGGTCTGTAAGTACAGTGGACATTATTATTCATGAGTAGATGAATTTAAATGTGGGGGTTTTTCTGTGTAATGTGGAAAACCAAATCTATTTGAAGGGATTTTTTGCACAGAAAGACTTTTCTAAGTTATTCAGGGTTCTTCCATACATACAGAAGGCATTCATGGCTTTTGTGTGGGCCCTACCTTTTGGGTTTTTTTATATATGTGTGTATATATATATACACTTTGTCAGCTGTGTTTCCAGTGTAGTTTCCAAAATAGCTGTAGTTTAAGTACCATTGTGATATTTTAGAGGTTCTGATGTGGATTGTATTTGATTGAGATAATAATAGGGAAGTGCTAATGTGCTTACGTAATTATTGTAGAGTTTAAGGTTTCATGCAGTCTTTGAATATTTATATAGTATATAAACATCTAGTACCTTAACTGCAGTGCATGGGGTACTTACCTGAGTGTGAAATTTTAAGTCTTGAAGCAACCACATGAGAAATAAGGGCCTGTTTATAACAAATGCATGCCAGGAAGAAATTGAATGGATGTCCGCTGCCTCCAATAGTTGAAATCAATCCAAGGAACTTCAGTAAATCCAAATTTACTTCTTGCTCTCAGCTCTTTGGCTGAGACTTGGAAGTGTGTCTGGATGTACCAGAGATGCATGTACTCCACAACCCTCTGCTTGCCTTTGAAACTGCTGATTCCAGCATTGAACAAGGCGTTTACATGTTTTCCTTTAGAAACTAATGGGATGAAGGATGTCTGACCAGCCCAACCATACAGTTTCAGTCATCTGCAAGCTTTTTTTAATTAAAATAATTCTGCTGTCATAAGAGTAAAGTGAAAATGACAGTATGTTTTATGATTAATCTAGGGATGGCTTTATACATTTGTGGAAGTGGTATTCTAGGTAGTTTATAATGCCACTGGACTTAAGTTTTTAAATCTTGCCTTGACGATTGGTCTAATAGAATAAATGTTCAAAACCACAGAATATTTTTGCATTCACAAAATGCGTGTGACCACTTGTTTATGTAGTTCTGTACCTGCTTTCAAAGGAAATAATAGCAATATTTAAGCAGCTGCCCTCATAGGTATTTCTAGATGTTATTCTACATAAAACAGAAAAATACAGTCTAGGATTTGTTGTATGTAAGGAATGTTCACTATTTACAAAGTAACATTGGATAAGTACTTAAGGGGAATTTTGGACAGGGATAAGTTATCCCTGCTTGAGAAGGGAAGCTACAAGCACATCTTCTAGAGGGGTACAACCGGAAGACAGCTGTATATATTTCATATTTGGAAATCAGCAGCTTGACCAAACTTTTAAATGAACATCTTATTAATTGCGTTCTCCTACCCCACCAGTGTTTGGATGCTTAGAACACTTGCACCTCATAATAAATTCTTCACTGCCTGTTTCCTTGTCTTGAAAGTGGTGGTGATGCATTCCTCGGCTGGCATGCCATGCCAAATATATGGTATCTTATTTGTAATTTAAGCAAGTTCTCATAATAGCTTATCCTGGTTTCTTTTTTTACTGAGGAGAGCGCTGGTGCTGCTAGCTGACAAACACAGCTGCTGGCAGAGGTGATTGCAAAAGACCATTTTTTTTATTGTTTGGCCTTGATGATGAAGCAGTGTTAGTTTCTCTTTCCTCACATATCAGGCACTTAGTTTTTGAGGAGGAGGTCGTTTCCTACGTTTAAAATGTGCTTCAGTGTAACTTTGCCAGCAGAAGGAAACTGGAAGTAAATGATACTGCAGAGTGAGTTGTTCTGAGGCTATAATGGAAATGCTGGAGGAGGGGAGGTAAGGAGGAGTCAAGAGTTAGAAAACCTACCCGGGAAGAAAAAAGGTCACAAGTTTGTTAATCTCTCTTTGCCTTTTCTTGGAAGCTTCAGTCTTGTGTGTTAAGATGAATTCTTCAGGATGTTATAGTATGGCACCTATTTCAAATTTATATATATATTGAAGGAATACATTTTAAGGAATCTAAAATTCTACTCCCTTTTTAAATCACAGTGAAAGAAAAATCTGAAATTGTAACATATTTTGGGTTGGAACTGAATGATTAGTGTGTTACTAGAATTGGTTTTTCACTTACTTGTCACAGTGTATGTCTGCCAGTGTGACTGAGTTACATTTGATCATGTCTACACCCATGTGAACGTGGCAAGTCTGAGCAACCACTTGCTTCTGCAAAGCACGGTCGATTTTTTTTTTCTTAAACATTTAAAAAATTAATTTTGAAAAGGTCTTTATAGCTGTTCAAGGCATCTGTGAATTCAGGTTGGATTAGTGTTTGTGAAGCACCAATACTACAGTTTCTACCTGTCAAATTAAGTTGTGCATTAATAGTAGTTGCTCGATCTTTACGTGGTTTTAAGTACTGTGCCATTTTTCCCGTGAGCTAGTACTGGGCTTTACAGTCACATGTATTAAAATTGTGATTGTTGTTTACACTTTTAGTTTGCTCTCTTCTACTGTTTTGCACTTAACTGTAAAGTTAATATGTAGTTATAGAGGGATACTAGCTATTCATCAAGAGTGCGTTCTGATTCATTGAAGACACAATGAGAAAGAAACTATGGCCATATTTGCCTGCATCTTTACCCCAAAACTGAATTTCCAAGGCTTAGGAAAGACTCTGCCACTGCAGTGGGTTCCAGTTTTCCCTAGCCTGTCTCCCACGTGGTTTTCTGAAGCATGGTTTCCTTTGAAACTGCAGTGGTAGGGACTTAATGCAGCTATAGTTGTTCTGTCAGTGAGTGGAAGTAATAATGCGTGATTCTGTTTTCTCATTACTGTTTGTGGTAATAGAACAGGGAATATGTGTAATTTCCACGTATCCCTTGATACAAATTACAGTTTTATAGAGAGGAGTGCTACAAAGGCAGCTGTTCTTGCTGTGTCACATGTGGGAGAGGTCATGTCGTGTGTTGACTAGAAAGTCTGATCAGGACTTTGTTATTTAAATAAGTAACCTTCAGCAACAGCAGACAGCACTGACAAAGAAGGAGTTTAAATATAATGCTTTTTAAAACCCCTTCTTCTCTTTTCGTAACACATTTCTGTAAAGATAATTAAATTAAATAAACAACAGAACACATCCCCTCTCCGCACCCCACCCCCCCCAAGTTTTATTTTCAGTTCACAAACTTGCCCAGCACTTCAGTGTGCTGTGAGAAAGTATTAAAATAAAATGCTCCGACTTAAGGGAATTATTCTCTTTTTACAGCCTACATGGCTAATCTAAACTGTCAGTATCCTTTTGAAAACAATGAAGTCCCGTTATGCAGGCCTTGGAGTTGGCTACAATAATTGTGAGCAATTTTCAAAAATAAAAAATAGAAACTATTTCAACACTCCAGCAATTCTTTAATGTGTGGTGTCTGGATGGAAAAGTGACTGGAAAGATTGCTGTATAATATTTTCTGATGGCTTTTATGTGTATGTATTTATGGATATTTTTACACAGGTTCTGTTAGGATTTGAGCGTATGGGATAGAGACAGGAATCTTCATCCTGTTTCAGAAGCCGATACTTATTTCTGAGCAAAAATCTCTTGTCCAACTTTCAAGGCTTTTAAAAGTATGGCTGATAATGCTTAATTCATTTGTTATGCAAGCGAAGATGGTAAACTCATCCCCATGTTCTACAAGTAGAATTCCAGGATTAAAAGGATTTTAGTATTAATGGATTTGAAAAAAAGTCTTATGCTGCTTTATACAATCTTGTATTCCTTCAAAATAGTTTTCAACTGAAATAACTAACTCGTCACAAACTTTAGGCAATGTGTTATTAATGTATTCGTGTTGTTCTGTCAAATTGCGTGCCGACCATCCGATCTGAGAACAGCTCTATAGTATCACAGAAGTATGTTGAAGCACTACATTCTCTTTAACAATTTATTGCTGTTTGGGTTGCAGAATTTTAGTCTCCAGAATATTTTTCTCGTCTACACAGATTTTTACAACATTCTCGGAAGTTAAATTTTCTAATTTAATATGCAGCTGCAGTAGGATATTGGTAGGAAATAGCTGCCTGCAAACTAAGATAAGGGGCAAGTATGTCAACTTTGGGATATATGGGAAGTAACAAATTTGGCTAAATTACTCCAGGGCAGGCGTTTTCTACAGCCTGTAGATTCCTTGTGTTCGAAAGGTTGTGTTTGGGCTAGAAGGCTGCAGTTGAATATAGTTCAGTACAGAATTCCTACTCTGTTGTAATCTCCTCTTTTCAAATTGGCTTCTCTCCTTCACTAACCAGAACAAAACCTTTATTTTTCTACAGCACAGGTGTTAAAAGAGGAAACCAGAAACTAAAGGCACTGGAATCAGCAAAGATACTTCTAGAGAAAGTGGAGAAGGTAGAGAATGGAGCTGCAGACTCTACAGGAGGCTCTGAAAGTGGAAATTCAGGTTCACCAGGTAATGTGTATTCTTCCTTGCTTTACATTCAAATAATAGCAGCGTTAGTATTGCTACTAATGGTAGTGTTAAGTAATAGCTCTACAACTATAGTAATAATTGGTTTATAAGCTTGAAACGACTTTAGAATTTTATACTCTGCATTTTGACCCCACCACCTGTTGTTTTTTAGCAAATGTGCAAAATCCACATTTCAGGCTGTGGGTGGGGATTTTTTTTTCCCCCCTTCATATTTTGTACCAGTGATAAAAACATTCTGAAAACTCTGTGTTCAGCAACTTCTGTCTGGAAGGTTTTTCTAATGTTCTGAAGCCAACTTCAGTATTCAGCTGGCAGTGGAAGAATGTGGTGGAGGAACTTTCAAACGAAATGTGCGTAGGGCTGCATAGCCTCATCTGGTCCTCCTCTTTTGCTCTAGTACCTTCTCAACTAGTACTTGCATAGTTTTGCTATCCAGGACATTGTAGTGCTTTGGCTTAGAAATTTTTATGTGTCGGTTCTTTTTACTGGTTGTGATACTTTATGGCACTAGAGTTGCAGCTTGCCATTCCCTTACAATACAAATGAGAAATATTAAAAATAATAATAATAAATCCTATCTTAGCAAGTGTAAGAGGACTTAGGCATTTTCATTCATTCGACCGCT
>NW_010271861.1:0-928 GCF_000690775.1 Eurypyga helias
TATAAAAGACTGTGAGACCAAACAGGAAGTCTGGTTGTCCTTAAAAAAGGGAAACTTAAAGATGCAGGAGTAGGCTGTCCCCACATGACGTAACACGAACCATCAGGGAAGACAACCGGCCTGGCTGAACAGGGAGCTTTTGCTGGGACTCAGGGAAAAAAGGGGAGTTTACCACACCTGGAAGAAGGGCCAGGCAACTTAGGAAGAGTACAGGGATCTTGTAAGGTTATGCAGGGAAAAAATTTGAAAGACTAAAGCCCAACTAAAACTTAATCTGGCCACTGTTATCAAAAACAGCAAAAAATGTTTCTACAAAAACTTTAGCAACAAAAGGAGACCAAAGAGAACCTCCATCCCTTATTGGATGTGGATGAAAACCTAGTGACAAAGGACGAGGAAAGGCTGAGGTACTGAATGCCGCATTTGCCTCAGTCTTTAATAGCCAGAGCTGTTATCAGCCCCTGAGCTGCAAGACAGAAATGGAGAGCAGAATAAACCCCTCATAATCCAGGAGGAAGCAGTTAACAACCTACTATGCCACCTGGACACTCACAAGTCTATGGGGCTGGACAGGATTCATCCGAGGTTTCTGAGGGAATTGGCAAAGGAGCTTGCCAAGACACTCTCCATCATTTACCAGTCCTCCTGGTTAACGGGGGGGGAGGTCCCAGAAGACTGCAGACTTGCCAACGTGAAGCCCATCTACAAGAAGGGATGGAAGGAGGATCCAGATAACTACAGGCCTGTCAGCCTGACCTCAGTACCGAGGAAGATTATAGAGTGGTTCATCTTGAGTGAACTCACACAGCAAGTGCAAGACAACCATGGGATGAGGATCAGCCATCATGGGTTCATGATGGGCAGATCCTGCTTGACCAACCTGACCTCCTTCTACGGCCTGGTGACACGCCTAGTGGATGAGGGGACG
>NW_010271861.1:1669-1980 GCF_000690775.1 Eurypyga helias
CCCCGCACGTATTTGGGTGATCAGCTCCGATATCTGCTGGCCCTGAATGACTGATTGAGTACCCATGACTGTTCAGAGACAGATGAGTAATGGACCGGGGGGGGTTGTGCAGGTTGACCAGAGGGAAAAGGTTAAGCATCCTCTGGTAAGTAAATAGGCAGTGGGCCTGGAGACAAAGGGAAGATTCTTAGGGACACCTAAGGGGAGTGAAAAGAACCACGCCAGACTGTAAGCCGGAGACTGGGGACCAGCAAGTTGGTCACTGCACTCACTTGGTATAAGGGAGGACTGTGCTGGATTCAGTCAGGAAA
>NW_010271862.1:0-2266 GCF_000690775.1 Eurypyga helias
GCTCACCACCCACCAACCAACACCCTGCCAGTCCCCGAGTAGTGAGGGCCAGAGACGGAGAGCCAGACCTAGAGCAAGAGTGGGAGAGTGGGAGCGTTGCAATGAGCACAAGAGTGAGACTGAGACGGAGACACCCCCTGGCCCACTCCCAAGTTATATACTGAGCTTGACGTGTTATGGCATGAAATGTCCCTTTGGTCAGTTTGGATCAGCTGTCCTGGCTGTGTCCCCTCCCAGCTTCTTATAGAAAAAAAGCTAAGAACACAGGTGCACTATCAGAATTTGAAAAAGTCTTTGGCTTGATATAACCATTCCTGAGCAAGAACTAAAACCATTATTGTTATCAGTACTCTTCTCAGCACAAATCCAAAACGTAGCCTCATACCAGCTACTGTGAAGAAAATTAACTCTATCCCAACTAAAACCAACACAGCTTTTCCTCATTTAAAAAAAAAATCAACTCTTCCTACCTCCTTTATAGGTGAAGTGTTTCTTATAACATCATGGAGCTAGGGCACAGATTTGGGATTAACAACATAACAGGGCTGTGATAAGTCATTTGTCCTCTGTGGCATTCCCTGTCACTGGGCTCAGACATACAAAACTCAAATACCGGAAGAAGGAAACTGCTCTCTCCCTGGGTATTTATCTGCTTTTACATTTCTACTGTATATTTAAATCAGTACATTCCTTCTCCTAGTTACTAGAGTAATTTTCAGGCCCTTGCAAAAGCTTATACAGTGTATATATATTACAAAAAGGAGTAACTGCACAAATATCTTAGTAGACTTGCAACGTTTTTTTTAATGTCTTTTCATAAAGCAGACTGGTAGTTTCCAGAATAAAAAAAAAGGCATCTTATAAGCATGTGAGAAACTACTCCCCACCCCCCCAATGAAAATACTCTGACTGCTTTTCTGAACACCAAACAACTCCAGATGCCAAGTTGTCTAAAATACCAAGTAGCTTAACTCTGTAGGCATGCTAGGGCAGAAGGCAATAATGTAAAGCTCTGTGCATGCACTGCATGGCTGATCTGACCATGCACAGCAAGTCCGACCTGTTGAGTTTGCTGTATACACAGGTCAGCTCCATCTTGCTAGCTACCAGGGCAAGGAGGTGCCTTATCACTCCTTCATTGAGTTTAAGTCCCTGTCTCCACCAGCTTTTCTTAGCTCAGGGACTGGCAGACACTAGCATGCACAAAACTACAAAATGTCTTAAGATCCTGAGACAGCATCTTAAAGCACAGATTCAAAGAAGTTGGCCAGTGTTGTCTTAAAAGACTGAGGTAGGTACCTTAAAGGCTAAACCACATCAGAGACTGAATAGTCCTTTAAAAAAGAAATGCAGGAAAGGGACCAGTTGCTGCAAACCTGCATCAGAAATACCAAAGACACATTTTTAAAGGAAACATGGGAAACAAATCCCTGGAGCAAGCTCCCAAAGGCAGCAAATGGTGAGTTCTCAATCTCCTGGTTTCTTCCCACCAGCCAAGAAAGCACATGGACTCATGCAGGCTCAGTAGCCAAATGCTTCCCTTTTGGCCTTGAGGGCAACACGACTGCAGCCTGCAAGAGAATCGCCTTTCTAGAGCCCAGGGGAAGGGTGTCAGAGAAGCCTGGTCCTGCCAGGAATGACTAAGCAGGTTCTGCCTGAGCTCCAGCCTGTACCTGTGCCTTTGCACCCATGTGGGTGCCCACTGTTCCTCAGTTTGAATTTCTCATTGGCAGGCAGGCTGTAGCCAGTGAAGGGAAACTGCTGAATCTTGTATGCTGAGTTGTGAAATTCCTCCCAGGACTTCTGACTCTTAGGATTAACCCTAATCAGTAACACATTGTTTAGAAACAGGATGATTAGATAGCATCTACCCAAGGTCTAGCAGATGTTCAGGAGACAATAGCTAAACATGCAAGTGTTGCAACCTTTGTACTTCTAAATCACTTGTCATCCTGATAAACCATGTATCTACGGAAGCATGTGGACCAGTAACAAGACTCCTTACTTCCTCACTCAATCACCAGACGAAGAAGTACCTGTGTTACCATCAAAAGCACAATAGATGGCTGTAAAGACCATGGGATAATCAAGAAAAAGTTGATGTAATCATAATGTAAAAGATGTTACTATGGAAATGATTTCTGGAAAACTAATGAATATGTAATATGTACGGACATAAAAGCAGTGTGATGGTGCCAAGCTAGCAGAGCGCTTATGGTGGAGAATCCCCAGTGGTACCCCAGCGGTGCAATAAAGAATACCTGCT
>NW_010271863.1:0-796 GCF_000690775.1 Eurypyga helias
ACCCTGACCTGCCCGGCTGCACCGCACCGCAGCCTCAGCCTCCCCCTGCGCATCGCTCCTCCCCAGCGCGTTGCGTTCAGAGATCGGAGCTGACTTCGCTTTTGCTGCTTCACCTCCCTCCTCCCCCTCATTCCCAACATTCCCACGCTGTGTTTCATGCCATCCAATGGCCTCGGGGTGCAGGATTCCCTCCCACCCTGTGGCACAGCTCGTTTGACCAAAACCCGTTGATTTTCTTTGTGACAACCTGCACCCTCCCACATCCTTCAGCACTGATTTATCGTAAATTTCACCCAAGCAGTTCCTGGAAATGCGCTGCGACTTTGGAAAAAATCAGGTCAAAGATATTTTTGGGAAAAAGCCCCATAAAATACAGCTTTTTTTGTTGTTTGTACCAGTTATGCTTCTTTCAGGAGCGGAGCCCTCCGGCACCGGTGTGGGACCCCACCAGCCTGAGCCGGTCCCAGCCGCCGGGGAAGGCGCGAGCTGTCCCGGGCCTCTGCCAGCAAGCGCGGACGCGCTTTTCACCTCACCGGACCCGCGGGTCATCCCGGCACCTGGATGGGGATTAGGAGGTGCCTGTGGGCACGGAGCTCCCCCCGGGACACTCACCCACGGGGGAGTTTTCCCCCATACTCTCCATTCCCATTCCAAAACCCAGCGTGGCTCCGAAGCGCTGATGCTTCAGCAGTCTCATCCCAAGGGAAGCATGATCCTTCTGCCTCTGGCAGGGCTTCAGGCGATGTAAGCATCCTCACTAGAGGTGGAGAAGGGAATTTTGGCTCCAAGGGGGGGG
>NW_010271863.1:808-1642 GCF_000690775.1 Eurypyga helias
CCCGCCCTGGTGCCCGACTGCTCACAGAAATAACAGCACAAAGCACAAAAACGGGGGCAGGTTCTGGGTGGTTTGGTTTTTTTTTTAAACTTCAGGCAGTTTCTTGCCCGCTCCTGAGCTGCACCTACTCTCCCCAGGAGCAAGTTTGGCCCCTCGGACAGCTGAGCAGGAACATCCTAACCCTGGCTAATTTCAGGACCCAAGGGGTCCCCCGAGCACACGGATGTGCTGTTCCCGTTTCCCACCCCGAGGGTCACAGGCTGCTGGCGAGCGGTATCCCAGCCATCAAACAGAAAACCACCCTGAATGCTCCTTCCCAGCTGCTGGGAGAGGTTTCCCATGCCTCTTTCCCAGTGAGGAGCCAGAGGAGGTGGAGGTTTCCCAGGGCAGGGACGGTGCTTCCGGACCAGCCAGCTGCTGCCTCGGGAGGGCACAGCTGGGAGACACCCCATGGAGTGAGGGTCCTTTGGGGCTTTCGGCTGATGCCAAACCAGCTGGGCTGGGGCCCTCCCTGCCTGCCGAGAGCCCCTGCAGAACCCCCAGGCCAGCACGGAGCCCAGCCAGGGAGGGCACCAGGACCCGAGAGGAAAAATTCAAGCTTAATTCTTCCTCAAAACACCCAGAAATAAACACATTAACGCTGCTTCACTCCCCTCACCGGCCCGGCTGGCACCGAGGCCTGGTGGCAAGTGCTTCCCTTTCCATGACCAAAATTCCAGGCGGGTTACTCACCCATCACAAGTGCTCCTGAGCATGGAAAAAATCAGTTCACGACGGCAAACGGGAGAGAAGGGGAGATGTGCAAGCGCCGGCCGGCCTCGCGTGCTCAGCGGT
>NW_010271864.1:0-1882 GCF_000690775.1 Eurypyga helias
GCTCTGGCAGCACCGGTACCGTGGTCTGCCTTCTGTGGCGTCCGTCCCCAGCTATACCTGGAAATCCTGTTAAAATCGAAGCACGATTGCAGCAGCGCTATGTTCTTGCCGTTCTGGAGTTAGTGGTGAAATTACAGCTGTGGAAGGCTGCTGTCTTCGGAGAAGGTGTATGACTGGCCTTCCACCCGTGGGAAGTTGCCTACCCTGGAGTCGAATACAAGGCTTGGCTCGGTGTTAGCCTAGGAAGGCTTGTCAGGAGGACTCTACTAATTAGAATGAGAATGTGGATTAGGGTGACAGGCATCCTGTTCCAATTACATTTGGATTAAGAGCGTTGATACCCTCTTTGAAACAATACACATTCACAACAGTTTCTTTGTCTTCCTTCTGTAACAGACCTTCTCACTCGTACATCCTCTTATTTGGGGCCTTTTTTCATCTCCCGCTGATTACAATGAAAGCAGTGTCTTGGTGCACCAGGTTCTGTGATGGACCCGATTTAAGAACTTTCTGGATGGTTCCTTCTGCAGTACAGCACTCCACTCCTGTGGTGGTTCTCTTATTTTCTGTGTAGCTGTACTGTGATTGGAGCTACTGAGATCACGATGCTTTTTAAAATACTGTTTGTATATTTAACCTGCTTGTTTCAGTGATCATACTCCCCTAATTTGGAGGAGCGGGGAGACTATTGGGATGGAAGGGATGGGGTGCGAAGCTGTTTTATAGAGTTTCAAAGCGGAGACTGTTCTTGACGTGTAACTTAGAATTAATATTTTTTGCATCTTCTGTAGAAAGCTCCTAGACACAAATCACAGCTTCAGGTATGATTTGAGAGTAGTTGTAAATTATGGAAGCCCGTATCACCATCTTATTCGAGTGTCTTGTGTGTTTTCAAAGAGATCATTTGAGAGAAGGTTTGTTGCAGTCCAAAAGACAGTTCTGTGAGGTCTGTGTTGTGATTTCATGGCTCTCGCCCATCACACTTGCTCATGCATAACTTGCTCCTGCAGTACTTGAAATGCAGCAAGTCTGTGTATTGCCTTAATCTTTTGAATAAGCCTGTGTGCAGTCAATTCTTGCACTTTCACCAACAAAAGGCTTTGAATTCACTTTCACTTACTGTTTAACTCCTGGCAATTTTAAGTCTTATTAGGAGGTGCTGACTTTAGATCGTGTTTCTAAATGTCTTCACTGAGAAGACTTTCTGCAACAGAATAGTTTCTGTAGCAAATTGGTCGGTCACCTAGACAGGACACCTTTAATATCAGTGTATCCCAAGTATGTCGCATAACTTGGTGCAAAGAGCAGTAATAGTACAAGTCACATATCGTGGTATTCTTGCTTACGGATGTTTATAAGCAACTTCATTTACATGTTTCTTTATCAAGTGTCCCCTTCTTTGTATAAGAGGAGAGGTTCTGCTCCCTGTTCTTGTTTTGGTGGGTGTATTATATATAGCTGTGTGATGAATAATCAGACTGCTTCTCTTTGCCTGAGTGGAGTTTACCTATCACTTTGTTTAAAGGTAGTATAGCAGTCTAGAAAAGATTAACTGTAGTGATTTAAGCTATCATCTGTTCCTTGTCTCTTAGAGCTTTTTTGACTCTTTTATTAAAAACCAAAAAAAATCTTGGCACCTCTGGAAGAAGAGCCTGGCTAATTTTCTTCTGATAAGCAGCATTTCAGGTGGACTCTTAATAGTTTCGTGCCAAAAGATGCAGAGATTTAGTTTGATGCTGTGTAATATTAGCAAATTTCAAGTTAGTTAGGGAATCTGAGTATTGTCTTAGTGACCTACAGACAGGCAAGAAACCTCTTAATTCCATGAGGGAAGAGGAAGAACTTTAAGATTTACTTTTGTGAGAAATGCTCGCAGGCCAAT
>NW_010271865.1:0-14044 GCF_000690775.1 Eurypyga helias
GCCAGAGTTAAACCATGACATCTACATCATCTATCTCTTCTCACTAATATTTCTAGAGGGAGCATAGGCAGGCCAAGCTAATATCATTGTCATACCTATATTTTATATTGATAAACTTAAGGAATGTATTTACTGCCATAAAGTATTACATGTATTCCTATCCCATTTCTCCTTCCAGAATGCAAACTTTATTCCAAGACTTCTGGACCTGCCTCAGGCTGGCATTTGTAGACAATATGTACAGCAACAGTAGTCAAAAGGCCAAAACTTATAGTTTATGCTGTGATTTTACTTTTTTTCTGTTTTTTTCTTGCCAGGGTTAATTTCAACATTCCTGACAGAACTGAAGCTAAAAGTTAGAGTAGCAATTACTGTTCTGGGAGTTGTATTACGCTAACTAGCCTTGCTAAAGAAAATGGGACTCGTTATCCACCCTACAGTGAAGTTGTCAAAACAGGAAAATGAGAACGTTGGGATGCACTAGATAGATAAATCGTTTTATAAAAATAATCTGCACATTTCTTTACTTCAGCTTCACCAGGTAGTATGATATCTATACTTAGGTTTTCATTAGCATCTTCCCTGGTTTCAGTGGGGATAGAGTTAATTTTCATCCTAGTAGCTGGTATAGTGCTGTGTTTTGGATTTCACATGAGAATAATGTTGATAACACACTGATGTTTTCAGTTGTTGCTAAGTAGCTGTAGTTCTTACACTAAATCAAGGACTTTTCAGCTTCCCATGCTTTGCCAGTGAGGAGGTGCACAAAAGCTGGGAGGGGGCATAACTGGGACAGCAGACCCAGCCTGGCCAAAAGAATATTCCCTAGCATATAACATCATGCTCAGTGTGTAAAACTGGAGTTGACCATGGAGTAGGAATTGCTGTTCAGGAACAGACTCTCAGTCACTGGGTGTTGACCAAGTGTTGCATTGTGCATCACTTGGTTTTGTATATTCTTTTATCACCATTATTATTATTATTATTATTGTCATTATTATTACTTCCTCTTCGCTGTCCTATTAAACTGGTTTATCCCAACACACAAGTTTCTTTCTGATTATCTCCCCCATCCCATCTAGGTGGGGAGAAGCAAGTGAGCAGCTGCATGGTGCTTAGTGGGGCTAAACCACGCAGAAACCTTGGGGAAGTAAATATTCCTCCAACTCATTGAATTAATCCCTGTTTGTTTTTTGCCTACCTCCTCCCTCTATTTTTTAACAATAATTTTCAAAAAGCTTAGTTTTGATCCAAATGCATAATATATATTTCAGTAACTTGCTGAAAAGAAGGAATGTCTGTCTTTCCCCCAACCCTCCTATGCTTGATTCGATGAGTGGATATTTTATAGGTACGCTTGCTAGCATTTACACAGAAAAATAAGGATTTTCGACTTGAAATCTGAAGTTGTGAATTATAACTTCTTTGCACTTTCTTAATTTTTTTAATGAATTTTGATGTACAACTTTGTATTGTTATGCATATGCAATAGAGCAAATGCATCCACACACTAGCATGTAAAAAAGTATACAGAAGAAATTGTAATTAAACACTTAGAGTTGAATTCTAAACATAAGACCTTTGGATTTAATAATATAAATATCCTCTCTGAATATCACCTGCAAAACATCCAAATTATATTGGGTGAATATTTTTTTAAATCAGAAGAGAGAAGAGGGCTAAATCATAATCCTACAGGAAAACGATATATGCATAGATGTTATGTTACCTAGCAACATAGGGCCCGATCTGTTGTTTACTTCATTTCTCCAATCTGACTACAGCATATAAGGGAAAAATAACATGTACTAGGTGTACCAAGCCTTTAGTCTCTGGTTCAGCCGGTCCAGAAAGCAATGGAAAATGTATATTTGTGTATGTGGTTCTGGATAAATACTGCACATAGCAAGTACTAGTCCCTATTATTAGCTAGTATTTCACAGGAGTCAGAAATGTGTTAAAGTCTTCATAGATGACATGAAGAGAGAAAAAAAAAAAAAATTGAAACCTAGAACCCCAACTATTGTAATTAAAGCAAGTAAATTACTTCAGGTTCTGCTGATGTGACAGCGTGGAACAATACTGTCCTTTATTCCATCTTACATACAGTGAGTATGATAGGGAATGCACTTGTAAGAGAAGCTGTTAATGTGCCTAAATGTTTACCAGCTCAGAGGCTTTTTTTTACATAAAAAGTTTACAAAACTTGCAGGAGAGTCATAACAATTAGACAAATACGGCAAATTTTCCTACATTTTTTCCTTTATATATACAGATACCTATTTTTCTATCCATAGCTCTGGCACCATGCTGGTTTTCTTTCCAGCTGAAGATTGACCAGTAAGGGAGTACAAAACGGTTATGATCCAAAACTTTTTTAAATAAAACCTTTTCTCTTAGTTGACTATGGTAGACTTGGTGTGTTTCAGGGAATTCCTGGTTTATATGTGCCCATGTGCCTGTGTCTGTGGGTACCTTCTGGATATCAGAAATTTTTTTTATGCTGCAAAAGAGGAGCAATCCCTCTGTTATATTTGGGCTCCCAAGGATACAAATGTGGTTCTGCAGACTTTCAGGGAATCTTGTGAACTCTAATCTTTCACAAACAGGAAAACTCCACAGGCAATATCCCGACTCAGTGTAGAATCTGACATTAATGGAGCCATCCCAATGGCTTTGTGTGTGTATGGTTGTATATGTGTGTTTAGGACTTGACCTGCTATCCATATGAGTCTTCCATTTAGGACTCTTGTTTTTATTACTGCTACTGAATAGAATAGTCTAGAGGGTCATCTGGCTGTTCCTCAGATAGCCGGTAGCACACAATACCGTTTTGTCTTTTCTTGGGTCCTCACACAGCCATGTTTAATCTGTACAAAGATTAAAAGTTAACGGCTGAACTGGGCTGTTAGAGGGTCCTGTAATCCTCTGAAAGGCAATACAGTAACCACTGATGTATTGTGTGGCCTTGTGTACAAGAAATGCAGCAAAACTAATTTGAAACTTGAGATACATGATTAGGTCCATGTGCTCCATAAAACACTGGGCTCACTGAACCAGAGGACTGCTTGAGGAATAATTCACTACTCAACCCTGAGAAAAGATAATACAACTCAGCATCAAAAAGTCTGCAGGAAATTAAATAGGAGATCAGAGCAGTTTTGACATACTTGTAGATGATGCTGAACACCAAGAGCAAAGGGGATATTCTTGGGACCAGCAAAAGCATTGAACCAGCTGAAATAATAGCCAAAACTGGTTACC
The DNA here is from genome assembly GCF_000690775.1 of Eurypyga helias. NCBI lineage: Eukaryota > Metazoa > Chordata > Aves > Eurypygiformes > Eurypygidae > Eurypyga > Eurypyga helias. The sequence continues at coordinate 3,265 of NW_010271865.1, forward strand.
TGCCTCATGAAAGCAAAGTATATATTTCTTTAAATACTATCACTTCCGGTAAAGAAGCTAAAATTTTAAATATTTATTTTCCAGATCAAGTCAAAATGCTCTTCTGCATTTATAGTTTTTGTATTGTTTTAATTCATACATGTGTTTCTATCTACAATTTAAAGCAAAATACCTTTGAAATGGAAATCTGAACTTTTCATTGTGAAATGTCAAACTAGGATTTTAAGGTTCAAAAGTCTCCTCCTCACACACCATTTTATTTCTTCTAAACTAAATACTGCCTGAATCAAAATTATTAGTTGATTACTTTTGTTGTTAAATTGGTATTTTCTCATGGAAGCCTCTTAAAAATTTTATTTCCCAACCAGATCTAATCATGAGACACTGAACATCTGTCTGTGGCATACCACTTCCAGGGGACTTCTGGAAGCAATGTTGTTTCTGGGAGCAATGTTGTTTAGCTTCCATCACTGCTGCTTCCTTGCAAGTGTACACCCTAAGTACACAAGAGTAAAAAAAAATTAAGAAAACTACTAAAAGTGTCTATTACATACATCATAGACCTTCACTGCCTTACCTTTTAATAGTAATGCCTTCCCTACTTGTTTTCTTCCTTTCTTGTTATAATATCTTACCTCCCTCATCAGTGCAAAAAACAAGGGAACTAATCCTGCCAGGTGCTGAGTGCCTTTGATTTGTATTAAACTGAGAATAAGATCACACAACAAACCTCATGAACAGCTGCTGAAGTGACACTGAGGTCCTGTGTACTTTGGAGAGTCAGGCATTGATGTAGCAGCAGTTGCACAGTTCGTTTTCTGACAGGCAAGTTTTCAGTCAGGCAGAGACTGAAACAGTTGAGAAACAGTGGCAATGAAGTCTTGCTTCACTACATCTCTTCAACTCCACCGATGCCTGCAATCAGGGCAATTTATGAGAGAAAAACTAAGGCCAAGAGCTAATGCTTTGGTTCTTCTTTCCTGCAGTGGAGTTTTGCAGCCCTCAGGATTAAGCCCCCTGGTATTTTTTTGTGTTAATAAAAAAAGAAAAGAAAAGAAAGAAATAGCCCTGCAGTATGTAAGATATGACACATTATTTTCTGGTATTACTAAGTCCTCTGCTACCTTTGATCTTTTAATTTTTTTTTTTTTTAAATTATTAACAGTGTTGTATGAATTCTGTCTCCTTTTTCTTAAGCGTTCTGGATTACAGCTGCAAAAATGCCTTCTGTAGAGTGCTACTAATCGTCAGCCCAAGAGGAACTGTAACAAACAGCTTAGCAAAAGCAATCAAAATTCCCATAATCCAGGAAGTAGAAGGGAAAGAAAAAAAAAAAAAAACCCACCCACCCCCAAAAAAAAAAAAAAAAAAAACCAAAACCCAACAAAACAAAACTCCACAGTTAAGAATCCACAGAGGCCATTAGAGAAGATGCAATAAAAGGCATCAATGACCAATATCTGTATCACTATAATAGGTGTAAATTTTCATCAGCTGTTCTGCTATGTTAATTTTTTCAGCTAAACACTGTTGTAAATTCTCACTACATTAGAAGTATAGGACCTTTTGGAAGGTTATTTTTTTTCTCAATTATTCTGCAAAGAGACTATTATGTGGAGTGGACTGTTAATTAAAATAATTGAAAATTGTATTTAATTCTCAGGAATTATGAAATTAAAAGAGAAAATAGGGTCTGATTATTTTGGATAACCTGAGGGACCACACATTGCTCTCAGTTACAGTCAATTTTTACAATACAATGATGAATTATCATTTCAATGTTTCAGATAAAGATCAACTGGCAAACTATTTTTTTTTTAAATTGTGCAGTTTTACGGAGCAACATTTGCCACAGTCCTGCAATAAAATTCAATACTGTCAACATGGGTAGTTTGTAGAAGTTCGGAGTAGATGAGTCCATGTTCGGCCCTATTCAGTGAAGAAAGTCTTTTGGGGATATTGCCTTCTTACAACTACTGTTACCAATATTGATCTCGGCTAACCACTGCAGTACACTGAAATCAATCCAGCTACAATCCTTGGAGTCACCTAAAACTAGAGCACTCCATTGTTGAATCAAGTCCATTGACTTGAAATAGCTTTATTTGCACTGGAATGTTAACACAACACAGAGATAGCACTTGAATGTTAACAGCACCCAGAGACAAATAGGGGCATTCCCCCTTCTCATGACTCAGAAGCCTGCACAGAACAACCTGGTGGGGTTTCTGCTGAACATTAGAGGATTAGAAGGGAAAGAAATCCTTTCCTTTATTTAGTTTCCTTTATACCCAAAGGGCAGAGGATATTGGAATGTGCAATCTACATATGAAGTGATTTAACTTCAGAAGTATCATTAAACTGAACCAGCCTTGACTGTTTCTGGTTTTGGTGTAACTTGCTTGGCAGAGATGTGCTATTTTAGCTGAGGGCTCATACCCAAACAGGGAGTATTTTGTAGATGACGATCTAAAAGAGTGCAGTGTGTGAGCATCCAATGATTATGTGTTGCCATGAAGATAGAGCATCAAGCATGACCACCATATGTCCCATCTGTCTGTTCATTAGTGCAGATTAAATGTGGCTGCTGTTTGTTGGATTTAGCAGTAATAAGGATAGTGACTGTTAAGGAATCTTTTAAAAATAAGTTTACATCCAATCAGTCCGAACTAAACTGTCAGAAAAACATGGACATGAATGTCTATGTTGTCTTTTATACTCTTGCAACAGAATCAAACTGCTGGATGAAAATGTGAGATAATCTTAAGACCATACTTACATGCCAGGAATTAACCTCATGTATTTACTTCTAGTAAGGCAACAGCAACCTGCCTCTAGTAAAATGTGATGGTGATAGCACTGATGTCCATTTTATCTTCCTATTAAAATATAGTCTTTTGGACAGTAAGGGTTTATCCTAAGGTAGAGTTGAGGGATACTTTTTATGCTATTTTACTTCATTAGCCTACACGTATTTGCATCACATTCTCATTCTTATGAATGTGCATACATAAGCCGTTTGTATATATATGTATATAAATACCAACATAGATACAAATATATGCATAGATGTCTATAGCTATACGTATGCCTTCATACAGAAGAGATCTGGTGAGTTGCTGTGTGACCTGCTAACAAATACATTTTTGTTGCTCTCTTCCTCAAAGAGCAGAGTTTCATTTGTTCTATTGTGCCAAGATCCTTCCCTGATTCAATAATCCACTGTTATTTATATCTTGAAACCAACAGGATATACAGAATATTGGACTGGAAATAATGCAGACTAGAGATTTAGACCACCAAAGAAAGAAAGCCCAGCCATCCTAGACAAAACCAGCCTTCACAGATAAATGCCTTTTTTTTAGTTGTCCCACTTGAGTGTGTCCTAAACATCTATAGTGCACATTCTATATTTGGTGCATCAAAATTGGTTAATACTTTTGCAGTGGGATATTTATCTCTCAAAACCTAAAAACACAACTACGTTCTTCATGTACAATGTACATAAAAGATGTCAAAGCACCTCTGATTTCTTAGTATGGGTTTCATTACAGGTTAAAGCAAGGTCTCTTTCTAAAGAGAATATTATTAAACATGTCTGCTGCTTCAGACCAGTTTAATGGAAAAAAAATGTTTACATGGAAAACAAACCTTTGCTTTATTACTGTGTCCTTTCAGACTGAATACATTCCTCCACTCTTCTGTTCTAGCTCAGTAATTTTCTCTTTTTAGGAATTTCAGGCTAGGTCAAGGCTATCAAGACACATCCATCGTCTTCGTCTTAAAGCCATTTGCTGTCTTCCTGATCGGGACGAATTTATGACTCTTATTTGTACAGGGACATCCACTACCATTAAAGGGAATGGGATCTCCTAGCAACAAAGTTGCCCTCAGCATAAAGATCAAGTTTTCAGGATGTCACTGGGCTGCAAATGTTAAACAAAACAAAGTAGTTTTAAATTCTAGCTTGATAGCATTGAGATGTGGCATAATGCTTGCTTCTTGCAAGTGATAAACCTTTGTTAACTTGTTTATTGATAATTGTCAAGTTGTTTTTGTTACATCTGAGATAATGTTGTTTAGCTTTGTTGTTTGTATATTTATTTTAACCACAGGCATCGAAGTTATTCCGCATCTGTTATCAAACTGAAAGGCAGGCCGCCTTCTATGCAAATAAACAGACACGATTCTTACACTGCTAGGAAATATGTGTTGTTACCTCTTACATGTGTATTATTCCCAGGCAACATTGCTACCAAGAACTCATTTGAAATACATTTTCTTTTAGACATTTTAGTCTTTAAAAAGAAATTACATTTGTTGTCCAAGGAAGTGAATACAGTGAATTTATAATTGTGCAAATAAAAAAAATAGAATTATTATAGGCAAAAGACTAGTTATTTTTATTATTATTCCACTAGTCAATCTAATTCTTGACCTAAAGACACTACTGCCTAAGCTACATGTCAGTTGCTTTACATATGGCTGTGCAACACAATGATTCATGTATTTGAAATCTGATTAGATTAATATTCCTGTCCCAGAACTTATCTATTATTTTTGATATTAGTCTTGTTCTGGCTTCTCTCCCTTCCTCCCTTCCTCCCTTCCTCCCTTCCTCCCTCCCTCCCTCCCTTCCTTTCTTCCTTCCTTCTCTATGTCTTCTCACTGTCTTCTCTCCTCTCTCTTTTCTCTCACACACCTGATTTTCTCTCCTTAACAAACAGAAGGTAAGAGCAAGGGGAAGAGTGAGAAATAAAACAACTCCCACCTTCCCAGCCGAAGTCTCTCCCCTGTGATTTAATTCTTACTTCATTTTTCATACTATCAGTATTGCTTGAGCATTGAGTTGGCTAAAGGCATGAAGAGAAAGTAAAGAAGATTTTTTTTTTCAATATTTTTCATCTTCGATTCAGCTTGTTTGTCTTTGGATTACAGGGGAAGCACATGTCTAAACAAAATTAGAATGTATTATCTTTACATCTGAAAACCAAAAAGAAAACAGTATATGTCAACAGCAGGTTCTTAAATACAGTACCAGATGTTCAGAAAACAAATATCAAATTAACACTTTATGAAACAAACACATAAAGGTCAAAACATATTGTGCATTTCTGTCAGAAAAGTGCTGGTTTAGCAATTATTTTGGTTTTAATATTCAACTCCTGACTGAAATGAAGATGGTGTCACCAAGACAAAAAAGTCCTACAGGCCTTTCTTCATATTGTGCAAAAAAATCTAAAAAAAAAAAACCAAAACCAAACCCAAACACAAACCAGGCAACCACATACAGTTCTGCAGAGTACTGAGAATTTACTTTTTAGCAAGAATTAACTAGGTATTGTGGACACTCCATGTCTTTTGGAATCAGCTTCCTTATTAATAAAGGTACCAAAACAACTCAAAAAGCCTCCACCCAATTAGAATAAAAAAAAAAAAAATCATGTAACTTTTGATTTAACAACTAGGGCTGTGAGCATGTATAAGCTAAGGACAAAAACTATCATCTCTTCCTCAAGTGATCTGTAACTTGTGGGAATCACCAAGCTTGTTTGATTTTTGTTTTTCATTTTAACACATGCAAGTGACAAAGCTTGGAGCAAGGGAAACTGACAACATTTTTTACCATTTTTTATTGGTTATTTTTAAGGTTCTACAAGTTTTAGAACATTCACGTTAGTGGTGGAGGTGACTATAATGATGATTTTTTTAAATAGATACTTGTTTTCAAGTTTTTACACCTTTACTAAACTGAAACTATTAGGGTGATATTTTTTATCACTATGTTGGAATGGATATTTGGGGAATAAAATTTAAATTAAAATAGTTTAGCTATTTATCTTACTGTGATATCTTGTTAAATAATATTTAAGAACACATTAAAAAAAAATGTTGAGAAATTCTAGTATGTTACAGAAAAACTTGAAACTTGTCAAAGAGGTCTTCTTGGGCAATGTTTTGCCTTTTAGTTTCTTTGTTAAACCTTGACAGCTTCTAAGATATAACAAAATCCTATTACATCTACTGAGTTAGGTGGTGATAGCTAAATTAATTATGGTTTTGAATTACACACAGCCTGAGTAGAAAACCATAATAAACATTGTACTATATTGGACAAATTGTCCATCTAACCCTATATCTCATTTCTCACAGTGACCAATATTAATTAAGTTGGCTGTCTGCAGCACCGGGAAGGTGTAGCATGACAGGTGAAAGGAACAATTGAAATTGTGGCCTATTTTTTGTCCCCTTTCCTTTGTATGATCAATTTGCTTCCAAGATTTTATTGCTGTTGAAGATTATACATTGGAAACTTCTACACAAGTTTACTAAAATGTTGGCATTTTAGTTTTTATCTATTCACTAATCAATTTTTAAATTAAAAAAAAAAAAGACATATTCATCTCTAAACAGTAGCTGGGATCTCCTAGCAACAATTATCCCATAAAGATGTAATTTCTTCTTCTTTTTTTATTCATTACTATTTTAAATACCTTTGCCTCTTCAGTGTCTGAATTTAAATGCTATTGTCATAAGATTAAGATCTTGCAAGAGAATGTTTTCCTTGATGTCAACAAGATAATGCTAACTTATAAAACAGAGAACATTCAAAATGTTTGTAATAAATACTGTATGTAAGAATATAGTTCAAAGTATTCACAGAAAATCACAAATTCAAGAAGTTGTTGTAATATTTAAGAAAATTGCTTCCCAGGCATATTTGTTTTTAATGAGTCAAGTTTCAGAACAACAAAGCTACTGATACACATAATATAATCAATAAAATCCAAATTTTGTGGCAGTCACCAACATAGCACACTTTTATTTCATCCCTCATTTCGCTCTGATATGTTGGTAGAGATATGAAAGAGAAAATAAGTGAACAGCCCTCTGTAATATTGAAAGGTAAAAAATAACAATGCAACCTTTCTTTTACATATTTATCCTTTCAAAGAAAATTTTGAAGACACAGCTTCAGGACTTCTTGACTTGAGGCTTCTACTTGTTCTTCTTTGAAAATAATTTCTTATTTTTATATTGAATATCTGACTACACCTAGATGAAAACTTTCTCTTTGGTTATTCCTGAAATACACTAATGAACTAAAATATTTCAACTGTTCATTCTGTTCAAAAAATAAGTAACAAAACAGACTTTAACATATTTTTTTAATTATTTTTGTATTTTTTCAATTAAATATTACTTCTTATAAACATCCCCTTGATGTCAGAGTTAATCCCTTGAATGGGATTAGCCACATCCAGAATTAGTCATCTAAAAGAATTACTTTTACTACAAATTAATGTAAATAGTAAGGGGTTTTGTAATTGTGTCACAAATAATACTTTCCCAACACAATCTATTCTACTATTTTTTATATGTGTTTTAGTAAAAGCTGAATGGCTAATTTCTTGTCACTGGTTGTAAGAATGACTAGCTGGGTGTCTCAGACTACATACTAAAACCAAAAGCTATCACCACACTGCTGAAATGTTCCATCATAGATTTGCTTCAGTGTCACTTTTAAAAGCTGTTTAATAGCAGCAATATATTTTATTTAAATTACTTAAATATTTAATTAATGTGAAACATTTTGTAATATCTTCCCACTTTTTTGTCTAAAAAACAAAAAATTGAGAAACCATAATAATTAAGAAAAAACAATAAAATTGTTTAATCCAAAATCTTTTTTATTTATGTTCCAGCAGTGACCTAAAAAAAAAAACCAATTGTTCATAGAAATGTATCTCTATCCTTTAATCTCTTTAGATTTTGAGAAATCCACCAAAAAAGGGAGCTGTTACCCTGAGTCGTCAGACAAAAAGGTTTGTATTTTCAACTGACCTCTTTTTCTCTTTGTTTTGGTTTTGTTTTACCTTCAGTTGACCTTCCACGGTTAGAATGAAAGTACACAAGTTATTGAATCAGTCCTCAATAACTTGAACCTTCATGATGAGTGTTACAGGGAAAGAAAATGAAGAACACTGTCAGAGATAAGTGAAGTGGGTCCTTCAGTACCAACTCTGGGTGACCTCCTACAGGTATTTCCCACCTGTGGCCCTGGAGTCCTTTATTGATCTGTTACATGCCCATAGAGAGGGCAGTGATACTACATTTTAGCATTGCTACTCACAACCAGATGCAATAAAAATAAAAAGTTGCAGCGTTCCTACTGCTGGAAGGGTATATTTGGATTACAGTATGTCTGTGGTGCCTTCATGGGAGGGTTAGGCCACTTAATTTCTCTTGTTCCAAGAATGGAAGGAATATACTTTTGCACTGGTTCATCATATCTCAGGTAAAATGAACTACTCTGCATGTGTGAAGCATAGTGATTTTATGATGTCTGTCCATTTGTCCGAGGCTTGCCTGTGAGGTTCTGAAGTGCAAATGCTGCGCCCTGTGCACCAAATAAATTATCTGTTCAGGAGCCAAGCACATGAATCCCAGATCACATGCACCCTATAGGACCATATACTGCAGACCTGGTCTACAGATTATGATTTTTTTTTTTTTTAGTTATAAATGCTGAAATTCTAGAATGTAAAGAAATATTCATGTAAAAGAATGTAAAATGAGTAAAACTATTATTTGAATCATGTGGTAAATTATCCTAATTTTCCTCAATCTATCCATGTGACAGCGTGTCATAGAAGCCCTTGTGCATGAGAGAAAGCAAGGAACTTCTATCCAAAGGAGACAGTATACGCCTACTTAATAACTGTTGGCCCAGTTCTGATGCCAGGTATTAAAAGCAAATCTGAAGTATGCTATTTTCAAGTAAGTTCTGCACAAGTGATGACATAGCTATGAATTTTAAATATCTATGTAGCTTATGAAGTAGCTTATGATGTAAATATTTATGTTGCGTATATAGAAGTCTTGCTGACAAGCAGAGAGGCCTGTGGCACCAATAAGGTTGAAACACATTGAGGAGGGCATATTCAGTATTTGTTTGCATGGAGTCCAAACATAAGCATGCTAAAATGACTGACCAGCAACACTTTAACTATTTGTGACATTGTACAGCTAACTGTACATGTAAAGGTAATATGTAAATTCAAGAGGCAAAAGGAGGCTTTTGTGATGTAATTGCACAAACAGGATGCAATAAAAATCATGTAGAAGGCATAAACTCTACAAGATATGAACAGTGGATGCAGAACAGGCAGGAAACATACCTGAGAAAATTACAAATCCTCCTCCTGGAAGGAGGATTAACACTTTCTTTTGGGGAGATTGTGAGGATCATAAAAGTACCGTGGATAAATGAGACAAGAGGAAGAAAGATGACTCTCAACTTTGGCCCAGCTTACCCCAACAAAGAGATCTCAAAACTGATTCTCAAACTTAACTGCAGGTTTTGCAGCAACCCTGCTGTCTACACAGCATCAGCTTTGTGGTATTGAACACACACAGCTAATGTAGGAGATAGCGATTAAGGACATGTTGAATATGCAGTAATAATAATAATGCGTAAACTTACCTTGGGAAAATGTGTGTTGTTAATGAATGCCAGTCTAGAAAAGAACTACTTTGATGTTGGTCTGATTTCTCTCTTTTGAACACTGCTATCATAGTCACATCTAACTCCCCCATATAGACATACGTCTATATCTGTACACACACACTTATGATCAGTTTCAACTTTATAAAGTTGCATTTTAGATTCTGTATATTGTACATAATAATTTAAAGATAATAATGTCTACATTCAACTAAACTAGGGTTTTGCAGGGGCTGAATCCTGGACTACAGTATGTATCCAACCCCTCTAGGTATAGCAATCATTCCTTTGTCACCTCAGCAGCAATGCTGATTGGATCCTCTCACCAGCTCAGGAAAGACAGAATTGTTTGTGGACCGCAATATGAACTGGATCAATAAGATGATCTTGATTAAATAAAAAGCCTCAAGAAGTTAGTATTAGTGGCTGGACCCTAGTGAAGGCAATAAGAGATTTCTCATATAAGCTCTGACAATGGAGAAAAAAATAATCAACGACATCCTGAGTCACCACTGCAATATTCTAACTTTACATCAGAATAATATATTTGAAATCATTTGGGATGTTGTGATGTAAAATCAAGTAGTACAATGATTAATCAGGTCGTCAACCTCTTCTCCCTTATGTCTCTAAAATGTTATTTAATTAAAACTAAAATGCCGTGTGGGATTGGTCCCAGGGTATAGTTTCTAGACACTGCATAAATAAGAAGAAGGTATTATTTTATTGTTAACGTTTCATATATTCAGTCTTCCCACAGTTTGCTGATGCCCAGCAATTCTCCTTTTACTGTGCAGACACTACTGGATGCTCTCCTAATGGATAGTTTCAGAAAGCTTTTCAGAAATTTTCTATCAAAAATTTCCTACTCAAGTTAATGAAAGGAAAAGAAAAATAATTCTGACAAGAAACAATTTAATACCAATACAATACATAACATCAAACAATACATATGGAAAAAAATGAAACATATAAAATTCTGATTTCCTGGTATTCCATTCTGATTTTCTATTTTAAAATGTGTTTTGATTTGTATTAGAAAGCAAAAATGACAAAACCAGAACAAAACATTTCACATTTTAATCAACTCAAATAGTTTGATTCAGGTTTCTATTTTGTACTACACTGAAAATTATTCACTTAATTTCCATCTTTATCTGGTTGGGGGATTTTCTTTTAATTTTGTTTTGTAGCATTAAAAAAAAATCCTTTCTGATAACAAAACTACTTATTTATTGTTCTCATGCCAAAAGAGGGGGAGTGGGGGGTGGG
>NW_010271865.1:14060-19843 GCF_000690775.1 Eurypyga helias
GGTTTGGTTTTTGGTTTTGGGTTTTTTTGTTTGTTTGTTTGTGGGTTTGGGGTTTTTTTTGGGGGGGGTTGGTTGGGGTTTTTTTCTGAAATATTTCTTAAGTAAGAGGTACTTTGTGTTTCAAATGTTTTATTGTTTGTCCCTGAAATCTCAGTGGTTTTTGAAGTCTGAAATCTGAATCAGGAAGAGATTGAGGAAAGAAAAGACTATTTTTCCCCAGTTAAAATAATTCAATTACAGTGAATTAAGATGTGAATTAATAAGAAAACTGAGGCTTGGTATTACTGTCACACCACATAACTACATTAGGCCTCCAGAAAGAAAATGACTGGCATATGAAGCCTTTGATGCATAAAATCAAGTCTGAGAGATGAGGAGAAGGAGGCAGGAAGCCTTTTGCTTTTCTTTTGGAACAGTCTTATTTCTATAAATTGGTAGTTCTGCATCTATAAATACTGGGGTAGAAGGCAGGGCTGGGCCTTGTGAGACTTGGGTCTATTTCTAGCACTATCAACGGCCTGACATGTGACCTTCCCAAGGTCAGTGCTTCTGTTTTACGATCTGTTGAGCAAATAAAATTATACTGTATTCCACTGTAAAAGCACCTGAGATGGGTTGTCAAGAGGAAGAACTGGGATATAAGATTTGACTTTTAACATTGTATGCCTGAGTAATGACGATAATAACCTCAGTCACCATATTTGATCATCACAGATTTCAAAGCACCTTTGGGATGTGTAATTCCTCCCAATTCCTCAGTCTGGGAAACTGAGGCACCAGAAAGAGAAATTAGTTGCCCAGATTCATGTCAGCAAACTATTAGTGGAGACAGGAATAGGGCAGGTTCTGCACCCTAAGTAGCATTTCCCTCTCCATTATTAAACAACAAAATACGTTATAGTTAGAGAGAGCAGAGATGTAAACTCCTATCTGCTTTTGTCCATTTAAATGATCCTTATGTTGCTCTGAGATGGTGTCATGAAAATGGATAAGGAAAGAATTAATTATTGAAAACATATTATAGATCTATTATTCAAGCTGATGTGATTCTGTGGGATTACTTCTGTAAGCAATAGATTGAACATTTGGACACATTTTTTTTCTTCTTTTATTTTGGTTGAGAAGATATTTTTTAATGCCTTCTGTAAATCAAAATGGTACTGTGATTTGTGTTGCATGTGTTAACTCATGCTCTTCCTGTCTTGACATGTGAGTTTTAATACAAGGATAAAAGTAATTTTTAACTAACTTTAAATTACATGAATGCACTTTACTCAACTACCTCAGTTAGATACATTGCGGTGTGACTGACTATTTTAACATTTTGCTTGTTTGCAGTCTCTAATGTTTCAGGGAAGAATAAAAAAAGCAAACAATGAAACTATTAAAACGTCACGTTAGTAAAAATGCAGTACTGTATTATGTAATGATCACACTACACGGAAGTCAAGTCTTGTAGGATGTTGAGAACTGTTGTAACAAACACTTAAAACAATAACATTGGAATCCGTTCCAAAAAAAAAGAAGTGCTGAGGTTAGAATTTAGTGCAAACGTTATCACTTTTTATTAAGGACTATAGCATTATACTAGTACTTTCCCTGTTATAGCTGACCAAAAGAACAAATATTTCTCAGAGCTCCAGTTAATTGCATTGTAATATTTTTTCCTCAGCCTAAATGTATGTCTTTTATCACAAAGTAAAGAAAAAAAAATCTGTGTACTTCAGTGCTGCAGTGCTGAAAACTGGAATGCCAAACTTAGGAACCAGGAGCCTGGAGTGAAATCCCAGTGCCCAAGTAAGTCAACTACACACATACTGCATTGGGAGAGGCAGAAATCAGGACTTCACATCAGGATCAAACACATTGAAGATGCAGCTCGGACGACATTTCAGTGAAATGCTGCAGTGGAATCTCAGTTCACGTTCTGGGGTCAGGACTGCAGCAAAACCATCTCTCTCCGCTTGGGCTTCACAAGTTGAAATTCTCCCCTGAAAACAGATAACCCAGTTCTGTTGTATCAAACTTCTAAAGTAAGTGTGTGTGTGTGTGAGTTTTGGGATGAGAAGAACAAAAGGAGGTGGATGACTCAGCTCGCTCTCTCTCCTTCTAACCAACAGAATAGTGGGCAGAATACACTTTCCCAGTAGAGGCACCGAGTCAATTCACTGCTAGGTGGGAAGGGGCTTAAGTCTGCCCCTTGACCTCCCTACAGGACCCTTTTTTTTTTGAAAATATGCCACTCCAGAAGACTATGCTGGACACTATAGGCTGCAGGGGAAAAAAAAAAAAAAAAGAAGGAAGGAACAGAAAAAGGGAGATAAAATATAAATGTGTACATTAATTCAGTCCTTCATCAAACAGCTATTCTGGATATTCTCACAAGTTCTAGATCTCAAACCTGTCCTAAGAACTGCTCAGGTATTTTAATGATTTTAATGGAAGTAATCACAGTGGAAAGTGGGTCAGAACCTCAGATCAATATATATAGTTTAAGTAAGAAATTCTGATCAGGACCTTAGCCTGGCCTACTCACTAAATACACCTCCTTTTTCCATATCATCAGAATTTCAAAGTGAAATGACTACATGACTTTTATGTCAGCCTACACTCAGGCGGGATGCACAATCTGTCCATCTTCGTGATTCCTGTTCACTTTTCTGACTCCTAGTGTTTGGGGCTTTTAAGACTGACTCTGTGACCTCGTGGAGCCAATGTTTCCAACACAAAATTATGGCAAGTTGTGACGAATATGCATATTGGAGAAAGAATGTCTGTGGGTTTTGCTACTGGTTCCATAGTCTAAATATCTGATGGGTGAAATCCATTAGGTCAAGGCAAGTCTCATATGAAAGTGCAATGCATGAAGACCTCCCAGGGCTCTGCACATCCTGGTGGGTACTGTAAGAAATCACCTGTAAACTCATGATTCCCCACAGCCTTTCTCTGGTTCAAAATTTCTGAAATTTATTTTTCTTGTAAAGTAGAACAGCTGCAGCAAGAGGGCTGGTAGCCTGGTGGTTGAGGGTATGAGCCAAGAAAGAGGAACATGTGGGCTGGCTCTTACACTGCAGAAGATAGAGAAATTTTTTTTCTCATCCTGAGCCAGTCTCCTACCCACTAGCTAGAAGTAGTCAAACCTCTTCTCTAACTTTCTTTTCTTTTTTCTTTTTTTTTTTTTTCCCCGTTTTTAATCATCATCATCCGCCACTGCATCATTTTGCAAAGCTCCATCTGGTGAACATATCACAAAGAGATTTGGAACACACTCATACGCCACTGCCCTCAGGAAAATGAAAAATACCTAGTTTCAGAAACCTTGTTAGGCATAAATGCAATTTAGGTAGAAATCCAGTAGTTCTGTGAGGTCTGGCCTGTGAAATGGACTGAGATAGAATATTCTGGGAGGAGATTCTTTTGTTAGTTTAACCCTTCCTGCCCTTAGTTAACACTGAGTAATCTGAACTGGTTTAAAGTCACTATACACATTGGGAACCATAGTTTCTGCAGGAGTTGTTTCAACATGTAGAGGCACCTATGTGAACTTTCACACCCAGCATAGCCAAGCTTGAATAAAATCATAATTGCAAATGAAATAATGATCCTATGACTTTTCTATTTGCTGAATCCATCATAATCTGTAGGGCACATGCACACCACACATACCTTCATATACACATATATGTGTGCGTATGTGTATGTATACATGTCTACATCATGTCTACAGTGAAGGATGGCTTTATTGTGATTATATCTCCAATAGAAATAATGAAGATGATTTTACAGCACATAGCACAAGTATTAAAAGAAGGCTATATACAGTAATAATTTTTTGTTCTGTAGAAAATTTTCAAATGCTCTGAGTTCTGTTTTGCAAGATCTACATGATTAGATGAAGTAACTACTTTTTTAACATGTTCTGAAATGGCACGTAATATATCCTTAGCCAGTGTTACTTGAATAGTCATAGCAACAGGGAGATGGGACATTACCAATTGGGAAAATGTAAAAGTACCCCAGTATCCTTTCCCATTCTAAGACAATTTCCATATTAGGGGTAAAACCATTCCTGTTCAAAAGACAACTGTGATGCCCAAGCCAATATGCTTGTGTTTAGCTAAATATGACACTTTGCACATGGGAAAAAAAAAAAAAGGTGTAAGTGTATAAGTAAGAGGCTCATTGTCTTAGGCTTCTAGAAGTTGCAGAGGCAAACAGAAGGTAAAAGACATCAGATAAGGAAAGGAGCCAAGGAAAATAGACTTGGGTATTTTTTCTCCTGTCTGATCTACTGGATAATTTGGAGGGGACAGTGTGAACTATAGTTATTCAACCTGTGTATGGATTGTAAACTGGGGTGCATATGCTGCATTTTAAAGACCCAGATGCACTGACACTTCAGTACTGCATCATCTCTGACTTTACCACATTGTCTGAATAAAAGAGTAAAAAAAAATCAGTCAGTGAGACGCTGATCAGCCTGATCCAGGATCAGGTATTTCCTTAAAAAAACTTAGAGGCAGGTCTCTTCTGCTATGATATATGTTTTCAAACTTAATCCAAGAAGATGAGGAAACCTAGAGATTTAAGATTCTGGCACTGAGTAATGAGAGATTAATTTCCTGGCCCTGACACACCTTTCCTGTGTAAAGACTTACAGAACCAAAACTTCCCATACCAAATCTACAATGGATGATGCCTCTTTTCTCCCTCTCTGACTTGTCTTCTAGATTCTAATCTTTGTGTGTCAGATGGTCTCTCAATACATATACCATATACATGAGACATAAATCTCTCAATCTAGTTCCAAAGCATACAGTTCAAAACACAATGGGTTCCTTATCTAAACACTTTTGGAAGTTTCATAGCAGCCATAATGACTCTTACATCTTCTGGCAGATTTTTGCCTTTTTTTTTTTTTTCCCCCACTTTGAAATTCTAGAGCCCCAGATGGCTTCGCCTAGTTCCCACCTCTCAACACATCCCTTGGAAGAAGCAGGCAATTTGTCCTTCATGCTTTGAGAACATGCTATTGTCTCCTTTCCCTTATTTGATTCGTATTTATTTATTTAATAATTTGTTAATGTTCAGGTCCTCTGGTTGCATTTTGATTGTTTTACGGTGCCTGAGCAATTTTAATAACACGAAGGCAAAGATGTTCAGAAGCTTTATTCTAAGGCAGGAGGAGAGCAAGCTTTTCAGCCGTCCTGCTCCACATCCCAATGAGCCGTCCCAGGTTCCAGGTTTTCAGCCTTTCCTGTCCCGAGCCTTTACTCACGGAGATCTTGTCATTGCTGCTGATAACCGGTGAGAGGGTACCCTACACCGACCCCCTCCCCGACCCTTGTCCCCTTCCCCTGACTCTCCTGCCTTTCTCTAGGGAGTTTCTGGGGGATGGAGGGGTGTGTGTGTGTGTTCCCTGCGTCCGTCTCCCCTTGTACTTCTAGGCTACAATTCGTGATCCACGGAAGGTTTCCCGTCAGCCTAGCACCGCCCCCTCCCGCACACACACCCCACACACCCCCCGAACATCACCGAGAGACAAAGTCAAAGACACCATCAGGAGAAATGAATTAATACGCCTCAACGTGGCGCCAAGTTTCCTTTCCCTCTTTTTTATCCCTAATGAAACCACTAATATATTTCTTGTGGCGCTTTCTGTCTCAGTGTCATTTTATTTCTTCTGGCCCATTTCTAATTTATTGGGCAGGATTTTCCAGGGCCAGGATTTCTCCCTTTTTTGCCTGTTTCGTTTCCCCCTCGTTTCCCGTTTCCTCCCCCCT
>NW_010271866.1:0-10457 GCF_000690775.1 Eurypyga helias
CGCCCGCACCGCCCCCAACACTGGATTCAACCCCCTCCCCCGCAGAAAAGGTACCTAGAAATGAAAAATCGCAAACCAGCTTGCGATTCTGGGTTCCCATTCCGCCCTCCCGCACTGGCTCCGGCCTTCCCCAGGCTGGCAGAGCCATGCCAGCTGTAACCCTTTCCGGGCTGGAAGGGAGGAAAGGAATTTCTTTGTCCTGTGCACCTCCTACCCTGTCCCCCGGATCCACGCAGGGATGTGCCTACCGGCCCTGGATGTTTCTGCCCCTAAATAAAACTCCAGCCACTCTGATGGAAGTGACCACTAAGAGTGATAAGAGCAGGACTCTGTTCCCAGTTCTTCCAAGGGAATAACCTTGGATGTATCACATTCATGAATTTGCTGTCTGCTTCCTCCTTTTGGAAAACAGGACAGTATTTACCGGGCTTCCCAGGGGGGACTTTATGTGTGTTCATGCAGTTGGTTTTAAAAGGAGTGGTGCAAGACTGCTATTCCATTCCCGAGTTTACACACTGACCCCTCAATAGGAAATAATTATCATCATCCAACTTTCGGCTCCCGTTAAAACACGGACATCTTTCACCAGACCACCGCTGCAGCAGCCCAGCTGAGGAGACACCCCGAAGGGGCAGTGAGGGCTAGGGAATACAGAGGAAAGCTTGGATGATGGATGACTGGCTTTCAGCCCTGGCTTCGCCATTCGCTCCCTGCGTGACCTTCATCAAGCCGCTGCAATCTTGCTGCACTGGAGCAAAACTCAAGAGCTCTTCTCACCCCTGTAGAACAGCCCACCTGTTTTTGTACTGTTGTTATTAGCCGCTGAAGCTCCAGCTCGAACAGGCAAGCTGTAATTTGTAACCAACGGCATCAGACACCGTCCCCACGCCGGGCACAGAAACTCAATATGCAGTCTAAAGATTTCGCACGTAGCTCCTTCCGACACGGCAGGATTGCCGGGAGCCTTCTTGGTTATCAACTGCCAGTGCAGGTTCCAGGTGTGGGAAATACACTATGCTCTTTGGACTCGGTGAGATACCGAGTCTAGAAAGCCAAGAGTCAAATAAAATCATATAACTGATTTTTGTTAATATATAAAACTAAATAAATCCACCTTTTTGTTTAAAATCCAACAGAAGAGGCTACACAATCCCAATTTATGCAACAGTCAGTACAAATCTGTTCTGGTTTTTGTTTTAAACGTTGCTTGCTAAACGCTGCATAACGAGTGACAATAACCTTGTTAATTAGACCTAATGTATAAGGACAGTCACACCAACCAGCAGTTCAGCAGTTACAGGAGAGGGGGAAGATGCAAGCCTGGCAAAGCTGGGCAAAGTCAAACAGGTTATACCTGTTCTGTGCCTAGAAAGCCTAAGGATTGCTTCTAAATCCCTTTCTCCCCATGCTAATTTTTCTTTGTTTCACCAAAACAAGACCGGCTGGGGTGGGACAAGCTAAAGATAGAACCGAATAGGAAACAACATGCCCGTTTAGAAAAAACGATGGTGACTCTGCATCCTTTCTGAAGCCCAGCAGCTGCTATTACCCCACCTTTCCTTCCCCCTCCACACCCCCAACTGCAGCTCCCGTGACGGATCCATCTCAGGGACGACATCCCTCAGCGTGTGGCTTTCTCCTCTCTGACGTGAGTGGATAATTCAGCTGGAGTCAAACATCATGACAGGAGAAAACAGAAGCGGAGAGCAAAAGCGAAGGTGTTTGCACGAGGCGATGGGGACAGAGCCCGGAACAGAACTCTGCAGTGGTCCAGGGCCTCAAAGCACTGACATTAATAAAATCACAGGGCGAGAGAAGCTGCGGGAATTCACCAGCCAGCTGTGCTACAACCACAGGCTGCTGCACCCCAAAGTAACCACAGCTGGAGGATAACCCAAAGAGGGAAAACTCGCCGCCCAAGCTGCCAGCCCAAGCGATCAGGGTTCGACCCAAGCTGAACGAAACGGTAACAAAGCAAAACCAAAGATGTCATTTTACAGAGCGATAAAGGAGAAAAGCTCCACGGACACTCTGCACACTGCATCTGTTGTAGCTCAAGGCCTGCTCTTGTGCTTACCTGCGGAGTAGAGGTACATGTGGGGAGAAAAATTAAGCAAATGTATTTACTGTAGAGCTCCCAGAGACCCTTGGCAACGAACTGGAACTGATGACTGTCACAGAGAAGCTACATTTACTAGTGCACAGCAGCTTAGCATACCCACTACCAACAGCATCTGTGTACCTGGCCCACCGTGGAAGATCATGGAATCACAGAACGGTTTGGGTTGGAAGGGACCTTAAAGATTCCAACCCCACTGGCATGGGCAGGGACACCCTACACTAGACCAGGTTGCTCCAAGCCTCATCATGATGTCCCATCTCTATCTCCCTCTTCCAGTTTAAACCCGTTACCCCCTTGTCCTGTCACAAAGCTGATAGCCAGCTGCTGCCTTCCATGCCTCTATGGCATTATCGCTGCCGGACATGCTAAGAGACACCATTTCCAGCTCCTGCTTTGAGCTCCTTCGCCCCGTACTACCTGTTGTCTTGCACTTCAGCTACAAATTCACCAAGAGCAGAGACACTCTAGTGCTTTTCATTTGTACCTTTTCCAGCACAGCCTTTATTCACGACCAGGGCGCTGGATTCTGTGGCTGCACGGTATTTTGTTTCACAGCTAACGAGAATTCACTAATTATTAAGAAACACTGCTGTGCACATCAGTGTCATGTTTTAAAGAGGTCTTTGAGACACCTTGTGGAAAACCAGGCTCAAAACTGTGCTACAGTCTGACGTGAACTAACATGGCTTTACTGTGCGTGAGCTTGATTATTTCTGCTGGAGACAACTTTTGAGAGGAATGGCTCATCTTTCTACTGTAGACAAGAACTGGTCTCCAGTCAGCTATATTTTATCCTTATTTAGGGCTTAAATTATCATAATAATAGCAAAACAAAATTAAAATTTTGACCCAAATTATGGTACACTTTTTTTTTTTTTTAATTAAGAGCACAGCACAGAATTATATCACTCACTGCAAGCGCCAATTTGCTGTTAAATTAGCAATGGGCTTGGAAACATTTTCTCTTAATCCCTGGGGTACCAGAGGGTAGTGCAGAATCAAATTTAAGAACAAATCTCCACTCTGGAAAGCTTCTTTATGACACAGTTGCACTCATGACCAACTTACTAACTTTCAGGTTGATATAGCTCACAAGAATGATAATTAGATTTACATCATGAATCAGCTGTCTGCCACTTAAATACAATTAGGGAAACTGCACCAAAAATTCCTCTCTGAGACAATTCACTCCTAACAGAAACTTCTGCCAACCGCTTAAAGATTATCCAGCTTGAACACCACTTGTCACCTCTGCCAAGACGCTCATTCCTCCTCTGATACTTCCCCCGACTTTGAACATGGTTCCATTTAAGAAGATAAAGGCACGGCGCAGGAGTGGATTTTAAATTTAACCTCTCTGATTGCTTGAGGTTATCTAGGCAAAGAGCAAGGATGCTGCAAGACAGCTTCCTCCCTGGCTCTTAGCATAATTTTTCATTAAATTAAAAATAGATTGCAATTAATAATGTATGCATGACAAGATCATGTAGGCCTGCTTTTGATTCCAAAAGCAAATGAATTTAATGGGAAAATATTTCAATGTTGAGATATATATATTTTGAATAAACGACCTGAAGCAGCACCATTCTCATACTGTATACTACAACCCCAATTTTAGCCATTGTTCAATATGCACTGAAGCAAGTTCAGGGAACACAAAGACCAACTGGACAGCTGGAACCGAGAAACTGGAATATAATATTTGGAAAGACCAACTGGACAGCTGGAACCGAGAAACTGGAATATTTGAAAGAAAGTCTTGCTGCTAGCCCAAGATGAGAGCTATTTCATTGCTAATTGATGACACAGGTCACAAACTGCTCTCTACTGAAGCATATGACAGGACATTTGCCTTCTCTGAGCCACAGAGCACAGTCATCCATAGCCTGTTCCATCTCACATTATATGAAAAATGGGGTTTTATACCGGAAGGACTCGATGAATCACAGCACAAGAAAGAGAAAACCAGACTGCAATTTCTGACAGACAAAACACACGTAAAAGCCTTTCAACCCCTGACCACACCAGAAGCTCCTTTTGTATGGTTAAATGAGTTTCTGAAGGGCTGGTTTAAGCCAGGCATTCCCCACGAAGCCAACATAAATGCTGAGCAGGTTGCAGCAGACACCTTCCAATCCCTGTCCAAAGGGGAGTCTGCATTTCTCCCGTACAAGAACTATGCTCAAGGCTCTGTTCAAACTACAAGGCTCTTGCCACTACTGCACACCTCCACAATTAATCATCTTCAAAGCCCGTTTATACAGCTATATATTATTACATCTCCATGACAGTTATTGCCATGCTGAATTCCTTGGTATAGACCGTGTTCTTCTGATGACCAACTAATCTACTGCAGATACACTACTGACTGCTCTATAAATAAACTGTGAGGCATATGCATATGTGGTATCGAGGCAAGGAAGAGAAACAATTTAGGATCCCATTGAAAAACCCAGCCCTGCAAATGCCTCGGATCAGGCCTGCAAGAGGGTGAGCAAGAGGTAGAGAACAAGCTCCTCTCACATTGCGTAGAGAACATCAACTCCCAACCAAGCTTTTTATAGGTGTCAGATACCACTTTTGTTACAACACAGGCTGTCAAAGCAGCATTCATCAGCACAGCTATTGCTAGAGATGCCAAGCAAACATGCAGAACGGACAGTGTCCTCCCTCGCCCCACGTCTGAGACCAGGTTGAGCTATCAGTCACCGTGCAGGAGCTGTAGCTGCATGAAAGCCAGAAGCATCCACACAGCCTGACATGTTTTATGGCACTTCTGCACAACGCCAATGAAGTAAAGACTTAGACACATCCACAGCCAAACCCACACCGAAAACTTTCAAATCCTTTCTTATCTTGTGAAAGCCAGAAGCATCCACACTGCCTGACATGTTTTATGGCATTTCTGTACAACGTCAATGAAGTGAAGACTTAGACACATTCACAGCCAAACCCACACTGAAAACTTTCAAATCCTTTCTTATCTGAATTTGGTACTACAAAAACTGCAGTAGGATGTCACCCTTCAGCTTGACCAGACACAACACGCAAAGGGGAAGCTAAGGAGCCCCCATCCAGCTCCAAAACCGGCATGGGACACGTGGCATGTGTTCTGAAGTCACAAACCATAATCATCGCTGGTGGAATCCCTGCCAAGAGTAGAAGAAATAGGTACTCCCTGCAACTTCTTGTTAGTGAAGCCTTGTTCCAAACTAAAGAGAAACTGTCCTCATGAAGCAGACGCTAAACCCAATGACTAATCTCTGTATTCCCACCCTGCTTTTCTTCCTCCGTCAAACAGCCTGAGCACGCTGCCACCCCATGCAAGTTTATGCTTGCATCCATGCTTTGCAGTGCCGTGTCCAAGGTGTGTCTGTGCAATCCACCTGCTCGTACTCAGCACTGTCGGTGCCTCAGCCACCTGCCCTCCAGGGAACGAGGAACACAGCCAGGGAAGGAGCATCTACTCAAAACGTATTCCCCCCAGATGTGTCTTGGGCATGGAGAACTCCACATGACAAAAGAAAACAGCAAGCATTTTAAAATATCTACATCTTCAGAAGTATGCTATGGAGAAACAGATCATCAGTCTCACAGGTGTAGTTCATGCCCTGGACTTGGTTCCACTTCATTTTGGGATCAGGACTTGACAACCTGTTTCTCCCAAGCCTAGAGGAAATGCAAGACTAGCTACTGAGACAAGTCCTGAGGGATGGGGAACAGAAGCATGAGAGAGGGAAGCAAGCACAGCAATTACCATACAGAAGCTTCGGGTTTCTCCAGACTTGGAGAAGACAGAAGCAGGTTCTGTGGCAGAGAGAAGCAGAGGCAGACTCCAGGAGAAAGGGGTCAGGCACCCGAAACTGAGGAACTCTGCCACCTTTAAAACTCGCAGGGAAGAAAGCAACACTGTCTTGCCATGAAGGTTTGAAACTGGACTGCCTAGCCTGCGAAGGAGAGCCACAGTCTGAGAGTCCGCGGTGGAAGGTGGCCAAGTCTGGAATGAAAGGGTTTGAGTAATAGGGGAACAGATCCAACGGCAATCGGCACAGGCACGTTTCACTGCCACCAGGTCAGAGTCCTCAAAGATAACTGCTTCCTGCCCCCGAAGGACAGCACCCGAGGGAGCAACAGTTTATCCAGCACAAGAGGTTAGCAGTAACAAGGAAACAGAGAGAACATCCTGAAAGTGATTGGAGTATCTGTGGATCTATAATCAGAAGAGAATGCACAGTAGCTGAAACATTTCAAATGCTTCCCCCATCTGCCCATCCCTCTCCTTTCTGAGCATCATTCCATGTCTCCTCAAGTCCCTTTTCAAGCAGCTGCTCTTCACATACAACAGGGGAGGTGTTTGGGCAGGTAATTTATCCACATTACACGTTATTATGCCGTAGAAATTATTGGTTTTTTTTAAGAAATGGCTACGCTAAGCATTCCTTCTCCAGGCACAAGAGAGCCAACTGTCTCTCTCCTGCTCTGCTGCAAGTCTGCAAGCTCAAGAGGTGAAAGAGACCCAGTTACACACCAGCTGGGACTGCTGAACAAGCAGGGTGCTGTCACAGTGAGAAACAAGCCTGGCTGCGGGAGGAACAGGAGGAAGCACTCAGCTGCAAGTCTCACACGAGAGCCAGAGACTTCTGCACCACAGGGCAGGAGTGAGGACTGCGAGAGGAAACACTTCTTAAACACGTATTTAAAGCTCGTGGGTTAGCCAGCATCAAGCAGGTCAGCTCAGAGTGGGCACTCACCATTGCACAAGGCTTCTTCCAGCTGCCTAAAGCTGACAGGGCTTTTGGCAGGTAAAAAACAAAACAAAGGAAGCAATGAAGGAGCTATGCTGGGAGCTCAAGAATGACTTGGAACAGGTAGGGAGCCTGCTGATATCTAGGATGTCGCTATCATAGACTTGTGAAGGGCTGGAGTCGGAAAGAGAAGTCAAGCAGCTAAGAAAAGTGCTGGGAAAACACAGCAGGATGGATAAGGGCGTTCACAACCTTCCGGAAGAGCCAGCGCTCCGCTCCCATCACTGGCAGGACTCAATTGTTGCAAATATAGCTGGAACACCCCAAATAAAATGAGGTGTGGTAGCAGCTGTGACAGTAAGGGCTGGATACACAAGGGCTGAGGCCACACTTCAGCCTGTGCTTTGCAGAAGGTGCCTGCTCAACAGAAACGACATAAATAAACAAACAACATGAAAGGAAGAATATACATAATCTCCCAAAACAAGGCTTAAACTTCTCATTGCACAGGGACAGCCTTATCTTTGCCTGCAGGAGATTATTTGATCAGCCCCGGTTTCGTATCTGTGACTTCTCCTACATTCCCACATTATAAACACATGAATATTCTGTTCTGTGAGGCATAAAGTAATATTCGTGGAAACCATCATTCCATGTCTTTCATTAACTACATTGATTCTCCATCTAGACAGACATCACTACTGAGATCCCAGCAACAGAGAAACTTTCTGCTATTAATGAGGTTGGTTTGGCTTTTTTAAAAGATTGGAGAAGTGGAAAAGGCATGGAAATGCATCTTGCCTATGTTACATAATGCAAACGTTGCAAAGCAAGAAATGCTACTCCTGCCCCCACTAAAGCCACTGTAGCTCCAAGCTTTAGCCAGTCTTCTGTCATTCGAAGGCAAGGATTAATTCTGGCTACCACTCACAGAACATACAAACAAAACACCATACCCAGTTTTTTACTATAATCTTCTCATGACCAATCACTGGTTTATTAAAAACTGGACGTAAATGTTTTCTCTTTAAAAATACATTCAATATTTTCTCTAAGTAGAGCTTCTGGGATTTTTTTTTTTTTAAAACACCACTGAAAGCTTTTTAACACAGAGCACAGTCAAATGAGAATAAAATGGCTGTTTTGAACATGAAGAAGAGATTACACTTTTTTCTTTTGCCTCAAACGGAAAGAAAAGATGAAAGACAAATCTAATTTTCTCTCATTACAATCCATTGATGCACTGTTTTTTTGTTAATTGCTTTCCTTATGGGTATAATCTCAACGTTTGTAACTATAATAAACCTACAAAGCACCGCAAGAAAATAAAAGAAGATTGAGAAAGAGCTTGGGGAAACTTTTAGCAAATTTTTCATTAGTTTTGCATGGAGAACATCATCCAAGAAGCTTGGGCGCATATTGCAGCAAGAAAACATAAAAAGGCTATGGTCAGGGACACACAGAAAAGGATACCACCACCCCGCTTTCTAGGTCCAGCATCCAGAACACCTAATGCACCAGGGTATTTGGTGGGAAAGGGAATACAAGAAATTGTTAAACATGTGCTAGAAAAATGAGTTGTAAGATGTACAAAAAATTACATCTTGGAAGTAGCTCAGTGGTAATTTCTCCCAGAGAGTGGAGAGATGGTTCGCACTTCAAGGCTTTAACCCGCCTAGCACCGGCCTCTGAGCCAGCACTGCTGAAACACAGCAGTGAAGACTTCAACGGACCAACTGGAAATTACCCTCAGTAGGCTGAAAAGTTGCTTCCTCATTAAGGCTCCACAATTTAATGAGCACAGAAGGTGTAAAACCAGCAGTTAAAAGCAGACAGACCCAGTCTCTCCCATCCCCACAAGGTACCATTTATAAATATCCACAAATCCACAGGTAACTAAAATTAAACACAAACTGGAAAATAGATCTAGAGCATTTTCTCAGTAATTGGAACAAAATGGGGATTTCACAGCTACAAGAAGTTGTGCTTTTTGGTTTTACACCCTACAGCAGGGCTGTTTTTTACTCTAAGTAGAGCCTTTTGTAGTACATACTCACACAGCACAGTAGTTGATGATTTGGTTATGGGCAAAGCCAGCATTTTACACACATGCAATGTGTAATATTCTTCTTCACATATACTGGACTTATCTCACTGAGCAAAAAGTTTATAATGGCAGGGAGATGTAGTGGGTTAAACCCTAGAGCTGGGTTCAACAACGTGAAGCTCACAAGTGGTTCAAGACAAGACCCTTGTACAGTTAAGAGATGAAGAACGAGTACGGATGCTTCACTGTCATCTGCCTTGCTCCAGCTGAAGAGAAAAAGTGGTCTTGCACAGCTCTTAAAACACACCTCATTCCCTGTTTGAAATTACAGGCTTGTGAACAGAGCTGGAATGCATGCCTCTACTGGGGAGGGAGGGGGGTGGAGCATGAGACTACAGGCAAATTCAGCTAAAAGAACCGAAGGACAGCACTGTTGTTAATATCCTCTGTAACAGCCTACACTGGGGAAATTAGCCTTCTCCCCAAAGCCAACTCACTGCTTAGGCTGACCTCCTCTGGTTCGCAAACTTGCTTTCATTATTTCATGAAGAACTGCTGTTGGCACAAATTAATTAAATTCAACCTGGTGTAACCCACTATATACACCATGTTCTTGAAAAGCACTGCCTGTGCGTGCTCGGCTCAGGGCTCACCCCCTAGTCTTTTGGGTGACAGAGACAGGGTTTCTTAGACATGTACTGCAAACTGGCTTAAACAGACCTTTGGTCTTCCAGCATCTGTTCCATGGTCACGAAGGCTCAGCAGCTACAAAAGTTCAGGCGTGCTACAGCCGCCAAATGATGCGTTAGTATGTCAGAATGGAATGCAGAAGATTCTAGCACTTGGGTACTCACCATCACTGAAGATGGCTGAAATAGAAAACACTTTTTCTTCCAATGAGTTAGTTCCAATAGCGTCTAGGAGTCCCGGAGTACATCAAACTCCACAGTGCCAAGAGAAACATTCACAGCACAAGAGTTCGCACAGAAAAGCCGGAGGAGAGGATGGGACATAAAATGATATATCTGAGCACACACAATGAATTACGGCGGGATTACAGCCCAGGTCCGCTTCCCCATCCCTCAGTCCATGCCGGTTCACCAATACAGCTCTTGATCCCTCTATAAAGCACCAAGAAAAATCCTCATGCGGAGCCAGAGAGGAAGGCAGTCTCCTCAGCGCAGTCAACTGCCCCTACTGTTAATCCAAAATCAGCCCTGAACGCTAACACCGATCACCTATGTCTCATCTCTGAACACTAATACAGATCAAACAAGGAACAAGCAATTTTTGTCCCTAGACCATGACAGGACCCAGGTGTCTAACTCAAAGCAAATACAACTTTCAATGGCCTAGCCCATTGCCCATCACCAGAGAAACATGCAGCCTCCTGCGGTAAACCACAGGGTAGCTGAAGACCCCCAACAGCACATACTCGTATTGACATCAACCACAGTTGCATCCAACAGGCCTGGCTTACCACCAGTTTCATTTTGAAGGGGATAACGGTGCAAGAATTGGGCATAGAATCATAGAATGGTTT
>NW_010271867.1:0-32732 GCF_000690775.1 Eurypyga helias
CAGCCTGTACTTGTGCTTGGACTTGGGGGACTTGTTTCCCGTACCCCTATTTCAGTAACATCCCAGCAGCTGAGAGGAGGCCACTTGGATGGGGCTTTGCATCAGCCTTCAGAACAGCTGCGGGGGAAAGGACAATATTTCTGAGCTGCAGACAGGTGCACTTGCCAGTGATGTCACAGTTTAGGATCATGCTCCTGCACTTACAGGTACTTGCAGAGATTTGCATGTGCTTTGGGTTTCATTCCCAAGTGTGCTGAAGTCACTGGGAGCTGCGCTAGCAACTCCCTAATGAGTGCTGTGTCTAATTCCCAGTACGGATAGCCCTCCTCTTGTGGAGAATGAAAGTACTCTGCTGCTGGAGAAAATCCTTTCACTAAAGGAAAGAAACAAAAAAATATTGCAATAGTACCTAAGGTAATCAATAGACAATTTAGATGAAGCTTTGAAAGGCAAATGTTAAGGGTGCTTTTGCCATCTGAGCTGCAGCTGTTGAAGCAGAAACCTTCCTGAGGTATCTCAGTATAAGGGTAGGGAGATGGAGACTGAACCTTCCCTTAAACCTCTCACATGGGAGGGGCAACCAGCTAGCTCTTCCCAACTGCCGGAGAGCTGTAGGTTCGTTCTCTCCATAGGGAGGATACATTCTCCCGCATCAGGGGAAATGTGACTGTGCCCTTGTGGAGCAATAGCAAAAAATCCACACGTTTCATGACATACTGTAGAGAAAGTTACTGTCACATGAATGTCAGTATGTCTAGGACAATCAGTGCTGAACCTGGACAGTCTGGATATCATGAAAGCTGTCTACTTGAGGGGTCCACAGATGCTAATCCAAAGCCCTTGTCAGCTTCCTGCAGCCCTGCCTCGTGAACACGATCCTTGGGGGAAAGTTCTGCCGCACTTAGATGAAACTTGACTTGCACATTACTTGTTCAGACAAGCTATGAGTACATATGACTCATCATTTCCCTACTTTGTTTTGCCTGTTAAGCAGCCATCAGCATTTACATCACAATTGATCATAAAAGAGCAAAAACGATGTAGCAGTGCCAGCCTCACCCCTCGTGAGTTACTACAGGAAATTTGCAGTCCTCCCCCGAACTCTCCACCTTAATGTCCCCACTTTCAGTATTCAGTGGAAAAAATTCTTCTCAGAGCTCTACATTTCTTGCCTGTGACTTTTTCTCTGTTCAATGATATCCTTTGGCTTCCCAGTGCTTACTCTTACAGCTCTGGGGGAACAACAAACATCATGATCTGTTGTGAGGGACAAACAAGCGCAAACAAAAGAAAAAAAGAGTTTATAAAACTTAAACCTAGACAGAAACCTCAACGGACAGGCACAAAGGCTTTTTCACATTTCTTCCAGCTGATCCAAAAGCTCCAACTGCAGCATCGCTGTGTAGCTGGGTAGGACTGTGATACAAAGGTGGGACAGTGAAATGCCACATCAAATCAGCTTTAACTGCAGCAGTTTACCTAGGTCAGCTATGCCACCCTGGCTGTGTTTCACCTGGTGCTTGCCCTGCCTGCTAGAGCCATCCTGCATGCTGACCCGCAGCCCAAGGAGGCCACAACAGGCCCGAGTTGCAAGAGCCTGCCACAGCATTGGCACGGTGCTAGAGCACTTCAGAATGCTCTACCCACCTGGTTGAGTACTGGCTGCCATACCTCTCCCCTTGTTTGGAGGAGAAAAAACCCACCCGCACAGGCAAACACAATCTGAAATGGCAGGAGGTAAGACAAAAGGGACCGATTTGCAACCATGGCCAAAAGGAGCCCAGTACGCATTTCATACTGGGCAGTACAAAAAGTCTGACTGCAGTCCTTCAATATAGCAGCGGCCTTTGCAAAAACGTGTCTCATTTTTTCCCTCCCCATGCTTCTCAGTGCATTTTTAAATACGTTATTATAGTCTGAAGGGTGTTTTTTTGTTTGTTTCACGCCTCAGAATGAAAAGAGGCTTGTTCTTGCTTTACAACCCCAAGGGCTCAAAGCATGTTTTTCTTTAGACATTTCATTTGAGAGAAGATGTTAAGAGGACTACAGGTGCTGGGATTTTAAGGCATATAAAATACAGGACTTGAGCACTAGCTATCCCAGGCAGATGTTCCTCAGCTTCATCCCATCACACAGGACACATGCATTAGTGATAGCTGGATGGATAAATACATGCACACCCACACAATTGGAACACTGCACTTGATTTTTCTGAAAGCACCCAATTTGTCAAGGAACCCAGGAGAAGCAGATAGGAAAGTGCCAGCATCTTGCTATAAACAGCAGCTGGGGAGGGAATGAGAAATTCCAGTCATGAATAAGAAATCCCAGCAGCAGCTTTGCTTTCTGTCTGATGACAATAAGTAAGCTCTTTAAGAGTATCCCAATGCAGGGAAGGTACGAGAGAAAGATTAGAAGGGGAAGAAAGTGTCAGACACAAAAGTCAAGAAATATATGTCATAGCAAACTGGCCATGTCTGGAAAGCATGAGATTTATTAGTGATGTTAGGGGAAGCCAGGTCTGAAGCAGGGTTTAGGTGGAATACAGGACCCTGTTATGTTATGGGTTGTGTTGTAGCCCCTGCCAACCTTAAAACCATGACTTAGTAAAACTTGATTGGTGGTTACACCTGTTTGGAGGCAGCTGTCTGGGTAGGCTCCTACAGTTCTAAGTCTACCCCTGCCCACCTCATTCCTGCCTTCCATCCCAGACACGGTACAGCATCCCTCTCACAGAGTGGCAGGTTGCGGGGTGTATCCCCTGAACATACTCACTACTGTCTCTCTGGTGCAGCAGCAAGGTGTTACGGTGCTACCGAACAAAATAGAGATGGCAAATTAAATATTAAGAGCCTGATCTTAACTTTAGTGATTGTAAGCAATAGAAACTATAATGCTACCGGTGACAATACATTTCTGCTGATGCCCTACTACAATTTTTCCTAATTAAACAAACCCAGTTAATTAAATATGGAAAAAAGACAATTCACTCATTTTCTATCACAAATCATCACTGGCTCTACTGAATAATATCTTTTGGAATAAAGCCACAAAAGCTAAGAAAAAATGTTTGTGTGTAGGCAATGCTTATGATGTTCCATCCCTGGTTTTGCTTGTTTTTTCTTCCTCTGAACAGCAAAAATTCAGCATTTGCTTTTTCTTTAAATAATCCTTCTTGCTGGTGGGACAACTCCCTTTTAAGGCCTTTTTTTTTCTGCTCAGAGGGAATGTTGACTGCACTTATAAACACCCACTTCCTAGGGTTTAGAATAGTAACAGCAAGATAACCTGAACTACAGTTTCAGCAACATGCGGCAAACACATTCAGACTAGGGCTGGCCTACCAGCTTTGTCAGAAAAGCTTCGGAGGTGTTGGCAATGCCACCGTGATTTTATTTTCCATCCTCACGAAGTAACATCTTTGAAAGCCTCCTGTCTTCTTCTTCTTTGAAAGTATAGCCCTGCGCTTCTTCCAGCTCCAAAACACATAGCAAGTGGGTTTGGATGGGGCAGTAAACATTGCTGCAGGAAAATGCCACCCTCTTTATAACTTAAGAGTTTTAGGTGGGTGCAAACTGTGATCAAGGAGAGAATTTCCAAGAACTACAGTGAAGACCAGATTTCACCATATGTTACTCTGCTCAAAAGATCCACTTTAACTCCAAGGAAGGTTGCGAAAAAGCCTAATGACTTTTCAGCTGCTAGACTGCCACCTCTAGTGTAACTTGCTGTGATCTGGTTAATTAGCTTGGTATTTTGGAAAAAAAGATCTGGTGTAATAAGGCAAAAAAAACTTCCCCTTCAAAAGTAAGGACTGTAGTTAAAAAAAAAAAAAAAAAGACCCCAAAAAATGAGACATATGAACTGCATCCTCCAGACATACCACTGACTTCCAAATATACCCTGCACTAACATGCCATCAGCACCAAGCCAGGGAATGATACTGGTGGCTGGTCTTTACTGGCCTCACTAGTGACTGCAGATAGAACCATCTTTCCAGTCATGTAGATTTGGGATTGCTGCCTTGTACTCAAGCTATTGCCTATGTGTTTGTGTCACCTGTCAGTATGTTGCACAACCCTCCCCTTTGCCTGGAGCAGGATGTGTAACTGCAGTGCGGTACCAGCTGAGCAGATCCTAAGGGCCTGGTGCTGAACTCATTCACATGGTTGTAAATCCGGAGCAACTCCACTGCTTGGTGGTGACACCACAACATACAAGCCTGGACTTGGGTTCTTCCTACCTATGGCATGGTTTCTAAGCGGTTGGCCGGGAGGCTAAATGTAAAGTGATCCAACCCCCACCCTCCTGAGAAAATAAAAAGAAAAAGCAGCATCAAAAAAACCAAAACAAAACCCCAACACATGGAAACACATCAAAAATGTGTAGGGATGATAGGGAGGGGGATGGAGAGGGAGAATCCTTGCTGAAAACAAAACAATCTTGTGCCAAATGAGTTGTCATGGCTTTACTATAACATTCCCACAAAGAGGAACAGAATTTTCTTTATTGTGAAATCTTCGTTGTAAGCCCTGCTGCTCCTGGGAAAAGTCATATGTCAGAATAGAACAGTGTTTCCAAATATGACTAGTCTGAACAGATAAACAATAAATGTCAACACAGCATTCAAGGAAGTCTCTATCTGTAGCTAAATTCCTTTCTGAGGGAGTTTATATTCTTGTTCTAGTAGTACTACACATTATGAATGCCTACATAGGTGCTTGCCTTTGTACAACAGACCCCATTAAACTTCAACAGGAGTTCCTGGGGTCCCAGTTACGGGCAGCCAAAGCATCAGCCGCGTCTGAGAACATTCTGCAGCATTATCTGCTGAGCTCAAAACTTTATATCACATTTTTGAGACTCCATGGTGCGTAAGAAAGTGACAAAATTACTATTCTTGTTAACTTACTACTTTTAATTAACTCAAAACCTGATGAATTTTCAGGTTCAGTCTCTTGCACCTCCCAAGCTTTGAGTGGTGGTCATACTCCCACTTTGGTTGTTCCAGGGCAAGGAGTAGCAAAGTTCACAGGACCATGAAGAAGCAGAAGAAGGATTCCAGTCCTGTGCCCTCTCTCATTACAAACACTGGGACCAAGCACATCTCATCCTTCCACAGAAGTGAAAAGAAAATGTGCTGTTAGGAGGTCCCTGAGGAGCAAAACACCCTTGCTACAACCCTGCTTCTAGGGCTGCCACACGCAATAGCTCTTTGAATCAACACGCCTAGCAGTCTCTGGGAGCAGGTTTTCTCCCTCAATCCACCCTCTATTTCAGTCATGTATGCTCCGACCACCAAATCATAGTTGTGTTTCTACTGTTTAGATGGATGAACTTCCATTTCTTGGCAGCAGAGAAACATTACCTTATTAAAGGGAACTATCCCAGTGCTGCCAAGCAGTCTAAAACCTAGGGGTCAGGGCAACCTGCAGGTAGTAAATCTGTGTCTCCCACTTCCTTGGGTAATACTCTAATTTATGTAGACTGTGGCAGCGAGAGCAAGAGCTCTGTCTTCTGATCAGCATCCAAAGCCTTCCAAAACTCAGATCCTCTCCTCTGCCTTTCAACTTCTCTTAAATTTAGGCAACAAACTCACTTTCAGTTCTCTGCAGGTTTTGTAGAAGAGCCTTCCTTCCCTCAGGGCTGAGAAGCCCCTCAATAGACACAGCATTTCAGAGACCTCCCTTCAAACCCGGTTTTCACACTGGGGAGGGGGGAGAGGAGAAAGCCTGGCCCTTAACATCACTATGCCTCAACTCCCTATCTGCAAAACAGGGCAGATAAAGATCCCACACACTTAGAACATGTCTTCTGGACAGTAACTTTATTTTGTGGTCCCATAACACAGCAGAAGCTTGGATCCAAGAGAGCACATTAAATCACACTGTCCTTGTTACAGGATGACTGAAGGGACTTTGGCCACTGTAAGAGTTTTGTTTTTCATAACATTGTTAAATACAAAGACACCCTGAAGCTTGGCAGCTTATCCCACCATGTAAATCCACGTCTTTCTAAATTACCAGAAAGTTCACTTGAGGTAAAAATCCTCTATGAAAATTTGGCTTCCGAAATACCATCTAACTACTATCCCAAATCCTAGTTTTCATCATTATCCACTGCAGGTGAAGACCGACAAATAAAAGGTGTACCACTAGCTTTTGAGAGCACAGAAGTTTCAGGGGACTGCTAACAAGACCAACAGGATATAGAGTGTGCAATGCACATCCTTATTGCTCGGGAAGTTCCAGTGACTTCCATGTTGCTGTCACACACAGCAACCATCCCAGGACTTCAGTTATATTTCTCTTATTGCATCAGGTAAACCACAGGCAGTTAACCGACTGTGATTAAACGCCCGCACTAGTTTAGCTTCGCAACTTAACATGCTTTAGCCTAAAAACTGATGGCTCCATTTAGCAAACGGGAGGACTCTGCACAAAAGAGCACCCGACACGCGTGATGCAGCACGCTGGCAGAGAGCTGTGAGCAGGTCAACATCTATCAGCAGTCACACCCCTCTGGAAGCTGTCAGGCCCCAGACTAATAGCAGAAAGGATCAAGAACCTTCTGCAAAGCATGCAAACAGGCCATTCAACAACAGGGACAACCTTCTTTCACCTCTTTATTTACCTAGCTCATCTATCTATAAGTAAATAGAAGACATTAAGGAAAGGTTGTCACAGTTCCTAATTCTACAGCTCATGGATCAGTTCTGCAGTAACCATGATGCTTTAGAGCACTTACCTCAGATTACAGAAGTAGACCAAAGGCAGCAGCAGGTTTGTTTACTTTTACACTCATTCAATTTTTGCTTCTTGGAAAGGCTGCAGCTACAAAGCTGAGGTATTCTTGGCTGTGTTGTGTGGGTTTCAATGTCTTTTATAGGGCTGTTTTGGAAAGACTGCAGTTACCCAGCATTATCTCAGTGCTCAATATAAGTCTACAAGGCACACTCTTCTGTGCATGTATCACACAAGTGAGGGTCATGAAACAGAGGTACACTCAGGGCAAGTAACAGCAGCTCCTGCTCTCAGCGTATGTGATGCCCTGCTCAACTGCTGATAAACTTCTCAAAACAGGCACAGCTCACCTGCCCAGCCTACACAAACAGCTGGGGAACAGGTACAGGTGAACAAAGGCAGAAAAATACCCAGTGTCTGGTGTAGCACATATGTCTAGTGGAACAGTATACTGCATTTTCTAGAAGTCGGGGAAGTGACAGATCCTTCCTTCTATGAGATAAAACAGATTAAGAGAAAGGGAAAGTTTCCTGTACTCTTCATCAACCCTTCCCCTTGTATTTTTCCAATGCTTGCCCCTCCCAAAATCCTCAGCACCTATCTACTCAGGTAGTGGTTGGCCAACCTTGGGGCACAAGAAAACTACCTAGTCACTCAGACCACCTTCCTTCAGAACTCTGCATTTTAAACAAAACTAAGCTTTAAAGAGATAGAGCATGATGAACAGATTGATATTATAAGTGTGCCCCCTACAATGTACTTCTCTTTCTGGAATTAGCATGAAAGCATTTCAGAAGATACTGTTTTCTTGTAGCTAAAAAGAATCAGATTCACCGTATTAGTGATTCTGCAAATGTCTTCAGATGGGAGAATTAACACCTACGGCAGGCAACATGATTGACTTGAATCCCAGCACCACTACCTTTCAGGAGCTTGACAGACACTAATTTTGGAAGGGTGTTTTGCATGGAAGACTGGCATTCAGAGCACATGGAAGATCAAGTGTGTGCAGGTGTTACTTAGCAACCTACAGAACAAAACTTTAAGAGTAGCTACAAAAATTCCCAACTTGAAAGGCTGAAGTTTGTTAATGTGTAGGAGCAGCAACGTTCTTCAAAGCCTCCAAACTAAACCTGACTGCTGTATTCATAGATGGCAACCATCATATTAGCCAATCAACAGTGTGCCACTCCCTCAGAGTGAAGAGCAGTCCTCTCATCTACCACAATTCAGCATCTTCTTTGAGCTACTACTAGATGCGTTAAGCCATACAGCAAGAGAAAATGTCAATATTAACTGGATCACAAGGCTTTTTACAATTTTGGTTAAGTGCTTTTACAAGTAGCCAACTAGCCATAGGCAGGTGATTTAGAGGTTGTGGGGCTCTCCAATGCCAAGGACCACTTAAGCTCAACACTTCTTTAGCAGAGCTTTGTTTTGCACACCTCCACAACCAAGGTGCAATCTCCCAGCTTATTGTAAGGGCTGGCACATCACAGTACAAACAACCCCATGCCAGACAGGCTCTATGCATAAGCACTTCTATGCCACAGGACTTGTGATATGACCCTATGTGATAGGCCCAGAGAAATACAATACAGAGGTCCCAGGGCAGTCCATCTTGCCTGAAACACCATTTCAGAAAACAAGTTTTCACTGTTAACTCAGAGAGGTATTTACAGAGGAAAAATGCACAAGCACACCCGCATCATTCACCTCAGACACAAGAGTATCTACTTAAGAGGGTACTTCTGGCAAGGAGTCCCAGGTGTGTTTATGCCTTCGGAAAACTGCTTGCTCATGCTGAGGGAAAGAAAAGGTGCTTGCTGAAAGGTTTCTAAAGACTGCTCCAAAACCCTCAGCACCTTCCTTCTACCCTGACCTTCCACAGGTAGGTCCTCAGGGAATTCCTTTGTGCTGAGCCAAGCTGGGAAGACAGGCACAGCCCTATCAACTAAACAGCCCCAGAAAGCAGTTGTGGCCAAAACACAGAATCTGCTCAGCTACTCAGGACAGCAAGGGAGATCCAAATTACAGAGGGTTTCCATAAATTAGAAACCATCTGCCCAATGGATGGAGCTCTCCCTCCAAGAACACTTATTCACACTCTTGGGCAATTAAAGTAACCCATTCACTAGTCTGTTCTATTTAAAAACAGGGATTTGTTTTTTGGTTCCCTCCCTGCCTCAGGATTTAGATTTGTTATTGTAATTTTAGAAACCATGACTCCTACTGTTTTTTTGGGGTTTTTTTTTGTTTGGTTTTTTTTAAATAAACTTGCAGAGTATATACTTGTCACTACCATGTACTGATATGAGGACATGTGCTGGAAGTGCATCAAGGTCAGACTAGATGCATCCTTTCAATTCTTTGAATCTTGATTTGCACAGAAAGAAAAAACATAGCCAAGAAAATACAGAGTAGAGTTCACAGAGGTATTCCTTGCAGAATAGAGAAACAGTAGGCAGTAAGGCTTTCTGAGTAGGTATCTAGAGCCAGAAAGTAAAAATATTGTTCTTCCTGGAATTAAGATTTAAATAGATATCCAAGTGAACTCAAAGTCAGAGGACTGGAAGAAATATCAGTGTGGGAAGGTATTACATGAACGGAGACATAACAAAAAACACAGAAGTACAAAAGTGCTGTGATCTTCTCCAATCTTAGTCCAAACAGATCCAACTGCCACTGCTGCCTTCGCTCCCACTACCTTAGTGAATTGTGCAGGAAAAAGAAAATCAAGTCAATGCCAAACTCCAAGCTCTGCCTTTCAGAGAAGGGATATAGCTGAGTAACATAGCAGTTGTGTCCTCATCATTTACTGCCTTGACCCGGCTTCAGAGATGCTCTGATGAAGAGGGACAGCACTGGCCAGGCAAGAGCCTTGGTCTCATTTTCCCTTCTGGTAAACAGTATGCACTCACATCAATCCTCAAGTTTGTGATCATCACAGCATAGAAGCATTATGAAAATATGGCCAAGGTTACTGTTGGGAGTGAAAGCTTAAAGAAAATGGAAACTGAGAACCCCACCACTAAGGCTGAACACATGGAAAACTGCATGTCACAGGATCCAGTTTCTTCCATTGAAGCAAAAGGAGGACTTCAGGCTGCTGTAAGCAGCTGTTTAATCAGGAATAGAAATGGTACCCTCAGCAGGGGAGAGGAAGGGGTAAGCATTCATTTACGCCAGT
The DNA here is from genome assembly GCF_000690775.1 of Eurypyga helias. Lineage (NCBI taxonomy): Eukaryota > Metazoa > Chordata > Aves > Eurypygiformes > Eurypygidae > Eurypyga > Eurypyga helias. The sequence continues at coordinate 9,934 of NW_010271867.1, forward strand.
TACACTGAAATCCATATAGAAGAGAAGAAACAAAACTAAACTAAACCAAATATCACAGTAGGAGGAGTCAATTTTACATGCTTCCGCTATGTCAGACACTGAAAATAAAGCAAGAACCTCAGAATAAGGTTAAGAGAGGAGGGTGTATGTTAGTGGTTTGTTTTGTGTGGGTTTGGTTTTTATTTTTTTTTAAAAGGTGTCTGTATACAAAAGCAAGTAGCATGACAGAAAAATAAGAGGAACCAGAAGTACCTGCCCACAAAGGGGATTTTAAAACTGTAAGTTTAACTGAAACACAGTGGGGAAGTGAAACTGAATAGGAGAGGGGCTTGATGATAAACATTAGGTTGATCTGCCTTTGAATTGCTTTATGGTGCATGCCATATAAACATTTGGGGTAGACTTACCTTATTCTGAATTGAAGCTTTAAAAGCAGAGTTGAACAACTATAAACACAGGAACAACGCAATGCTGTAAAAACTGTTGATACCTTAATCCTGTTGAAGCTAAATGAGCCACAGAAACATCGCAGAGTAATATATTGGCATTTTATGACTATTGTGCATATGCTGGTCAGGACTCAGGAGGTTCTGTAGTAGGAAACATCAGTAACAGCACTAAGAAACTGCCAGTTACTTTAAGAAAGATTCACCTACAGTTAAGTCTTTACCAGTTTTGCAAAGTTAGACATGTAGATACCATCAGACTGGCATTAAGGAAAAATGTAAGGACACACACTTGTTCAACCTTAACAAGCAGCTTTGAAAGCTGTATAGACCATTTACAGTTATTTCATGGGGAGTGATAATTTGTACCAACTATTGGCTGTAGGCAATTGCCTGTACCTTAAGGAAAAAGGTGGAAATGCGTAAGTGAATGCGTATTTCTTGAGCCCAGTCAGACCAATTCAAGTACTGAGCGGCTGCCTACACTAGGCATTGTAACAAACAGCTTTGCATTCCCCAGGTTCTAGAAGATTTGGTGCAAGCCTAGTTTGATACAAGAAGAGACACACAGTTCTTTGCAAAAGATCTTTTATTTGTTTTAAACAAAAGTGCAGTTTAACAGCAGCACTCACTTCAGAACCCTTCTGCCTCCTGAAGTACTGCCATTCAAGAGGAAGGGCTCTGGATGCCTGCTGATCTAAACCTACCCATGGATACTCCAACAGACAGACAAGGTTAGCCAGATCATACATTCCTTTACTATTTGAGCAGCCGTCGCAACTCTCCCAATTTCCACAGCGAAAGTGGAAATGGCACAGAGCTTGCCAAGGATGGGTTAACAGTACATATGCTGTACAAGCTTTCCCATTTACTGCTGTGACTGTTGTCCTTTCAGACCTGGACTACAAGTCGCCCGCTATTCCAGGCCTTACCTTCTCAAATTGAAACTGCCTGTTTTGTCACTGCATGGCTGGAGACAGAGCACAAATAAAACACACTAGCTTTGGTGCCACTCAAGAAACAAGAGATCCAGCTGGTATCAGCACTCAAGACATTATCTTATTCCCCCCTCCCAATTATTACTAGGCACTTTCTGTACCTAAGCACATGTTGCACATATGCATGGCTTAGAAGAGTCAGACCTATAAATAGCTTCCCACTACTCCATTCTCCAAAAAGGGTTTCCTAACTGTACAGCACACACAGCTCCCCCTCTGAATTAAAAAAAAAAGAGAAACATCACTCCAAAGGCAAAATAATGGTTACACAGGCAGCAGGCATTGGCTTCTGTGCAAAAGCCACCCATGCTCAGGTGTCTGAACACCTCAATTCCTTGAACTTTTTTTCTTATCTAGTTGCAGATCCACCTTGGCTCCAAGCTCCAGTTGACACCAGCTGGATCCGTTGTGTTAAAACAGAGGGGAAGGCAGCAATTGGACATCCCATTGCATTCTGTTCCTCAGAGATAAGGGAGGTAACTTGACAAAAAAAAAAAGTGTAGATAACCCTCCACTTTGTATTTCCAGGCAGCTGGAAACCCAGCAGACAATGTAGCTGTTGCTTAACAAACACAGAAATCTACATTGTATGCCAGGTTCATGCCCCAAACCTGGACAGTCTTCCCATACAACTGATAACCAGCTGTGCCCACCACAGTTCACAGGACATTTCCTCCCCTAATGGACTGTATTTATGAGATCAGCCAAGATGCCTGTTTCAGTACCTATCCTTTGTGCAGGAAAGGTTAAAGATTCTTCAATGAAAAGAGTGAAGTCCAACTATCAACTTAAATTTGCAAATATTCTCATCAGTTTTGACTACTACAAGCCCCAAGACTAGGTTATAAGACCACTGCTTTCCAAAACACAACATCCAGGTATTTAATCTGATTCCCACTGTGAAGTAGATCCAACAGATATCCAATCCTTTATTTGGGGCCAACTCAGATGTGAACTTGTTAGCACTGTGAACTTGCACTGCACTCAGGGGAGAAGATAAAAATCCAACCAAGAGTCTAAATAGAAGATAGGAGATGTCATCAGAGACCCAGTAGCCAGATGTAGCTGCTGATTATAAAAACAGAATCTACACTGACTACTGAGCGATTGATGGGCAACTACAGGTTCCGAGGTGACTGATCCACAGCATTAATCCAACAGGACCTGTAGAAACAATTAGAAAAGAAAGCAATCAGCATATGAAGCAGTTCTGTACATAAGCCTTCTCAAAGAAAGAATGTTCTACAGTTGATATGACAGATTTCTTGTAGATGGTAAACAGAAAAGTGTGTTGCCAGAACAAAGTCACCTCAGGTATGCAGTCATTAGCTTTTATAATTAACAAGCACTCAGTGTTCCTATATCTTTATTCTGAAATAACCTGTTTCCTTTCCATCTATTAGCAAGACCTGTTCCCAAAAGCAGACAAAAAAAATCGCACACAAATGCAATGTAGAATAATAACAGAACCAAAGTCACCTTAAGTTTCTCCTTAATTCTCAAACAATATTGTACAAGAAGCTGTGAATTATTCAAAACCAGGCTGTTCTTATGCTGTCAGAAAGGGCATTCAAGTAAATAAAAGTAAACTTAAATCCATAGAAGTAATCCCAAAATGGGGAAATGTATCCCATGCTAGAGTGAGAAGAAGTACCATTCCTACATAATTTAGGAGAGATAAGGGAAGCTGCTCAGAGTTCACTTCTATTAGAAATCAGTGCAGCATTTTAAGCCTTTGCATAAAAGCTCCCGTTCATGGAGATTTGAAACCCTTTCATCTCTGGTGTCAATGGAAAGAATACCAGCTCCTCTCTACCAGCTCCAGGAACTGCTATGGGGCAGTGCAGCACATCTGAGAAAAATCCCAGTGGATGCATGCTTAGCTCTGCCTTCCAATGGTGACTGAAATATACTCTAAGTAACTTCTTGAAGACTTTGAGGAAGCATTAAAATTTTACATTGCAAGAAAAAAGTCAGCATCAGTAAAAACAAGTAAAAGATGGCCATCAAATTAGAACTGCTCCTTAAGTATTTCAAGTATTTAATTAAAACGTTTATTTGGGAACTAGCAAGACTTTGAACTTTAAGTCACTGGCCTGACAAACGTGTTTTGTTTTTTAACACAGAACCATAACTTGACTGTAGGAGCATTTTTACATATTTTTAATAATTTAATTTTTTAGAGCAGTTTTACCATTAGTGTTTCACTAGATTATAGCAATACCAGTGATTAAAGACTGATCTATTGAAAAAGAAATAACTGCAACAGCTTGTTATCAGATACTTCTGGAAAAGAGTGATTGCTGTTACGCTCCCATTGTAAAAGAAGCACCAGAGGCACGTGCATGTCCTAATGAACTTTTACACTTCACAGTTTCAAACAATATTTATTAAGCACAAACCAACATTATTTAATCACTATACAGTACCTATGCTAACCTCTGGATTTCACACTCCTGGAAGAAGCTTGACAGGAATAGGTACTGAAGCACACTAAAGCACAAGAGCAGCAGCACCGAAGTTTGGAAACCAATAGTGGTGTTTCTCAGCTGCAGAGCTCACCTCTGTTGATTTGCACAATTAGTTTACTGCAACCTGTCTACTTCCCCCTCCTTTTGTAGGCAACACTTCTATACTTCCTTGGCTTCAATCATCCTCAAGACAAACTACATACTGTCACCATGCTCCAGCGCAGGGCTAGCCACCCCCAGCCTCAGAGCAAGTACCACTCGCTCCCGGCTTCCCTCTTCGTTAGGGCCTAGCAGCATGCAGGAAGCAAGGGTCATCCTACCCTACATTCCCATACGGGGACAGACCCCTTCTGTCACAGGCACTTCTGGCCTGCAGGCACTCTGGGAAGTCAGAGAATCTCTCCCCTCTGATCCTCAATGGAACAGCCTCTGGAATAAGCTGGAGAAAGCACAGTCACTGTGCCATCAAGGAGAGGCCGAGAGGCTCAGACAGCAGATTTACAAGACTCTTGGTGTTACAAGTATTTCTAATTTGAAAAATTTTGATAATGGTTTTGGATTTATTACATTATCAACTAGTCAGTCATGTGAGTTTAGCTGGGCCGCTTGCAACTCAAAGAGGAGCAAGTGAAGCGAGGTGAGGAACAGGGCCTGGAACCCAGACAGTACTCTCCCTCTAGGGCAGCCGCATTTCTTAGCTACCCCCTGGCCGCTGCTCTTGGAGAGGAAACTGAGGCGTTCAGAAACCATCTCCAAGATGAAAGAGCTCTTCATGTGCAGGTAACAAAGTCTCAAGCTATACTATTAACCCTGGGCCATGAATCCTCAGATCCAGTTGAGCTGTGCCTGGGTTTGATATCTGTGCAGGCAGGACTCTTACTGCTTTGTGATAGCAAGAAATAGCAAGTTACTGAGAAAACACCCCATGGTCTGTCATCTATGACAGGTGAAGCTTTGGACACAGGTGAATTGTAGTAATATGAAGGTTTATTGCCAAAAAAAAAATGCAAGAGGCAACTGAGCCCATCACCAGATCAAGTAAAAATTAGAAAAAAAGCCACTGGATGTGTGTTGTGCATCAAATACAAAGGCAGGTGACTAGAACACTTGTGAATCACCTCCTAACAGACTCCTACCTTCACTTGCTGAATCAAGATACATTGGATATGACTGAATGATCATTAAGTACATCAATCAAGGCAAGAAAGGTAACCAATACATACACCACCATATTTTTTGCAGATTGAATAAAACCAAATAACTCAATTTTTCAATCACAGGAAGGCCTAGCTGTTGAAATGACAGGAAAGAACAAACAGGCCCTTATCAACCAGTTTGCTGTGGGATAGTCACATCATGAGCTAACACATAATAAGGAAAGAGATGGCACTGACAAGCATTAAAATCTAATGAAAAGAGAAAAAAGCTATCTAGTATAAAGAGCAAAGAAGGCAGGGAAGGAAGAAGGGAAATACCAGTTACTTGGGTTTGAATAGTCCTTCCTATGAAGTTACCGAACTTGGGTTTGGTTTTTTTTTTTTTTTTTTGTTTAGTTTTTTTTTTTTTTTTAATGTTCTGGACAGCACTGCCAAAGGTGTCAACTGAATCAAACAAAACAAAATAGATGCCATCTTACTAGTTTGCTTAAAAGTATCCCAATATGGATTCTAAGTGGAGCAGGGTGATGCTTTGAATAATGAAGTCCTTACTTGGACACTGGCTTCAGTAACTTCCCAAATAGAAAGCAAGCCAGCATCTCTGCAAGTTCAGCGCTGACAATTTCACCAAGATTTAATAGAGCCATCACCAGGGATGGCCAAAACACTTATATTCCAGTGCACTGGCACTGCAATTGAAGTATTTCTCTGTGCTTAATGCACAATACAATGGAATTTCAGTATTTACCAAGCATGCCAAGAACTTCTAATTACCTAATATGAACTTAGGCAAAGAGCCATTATGTCTTAAGTTCTGAATTCAGTAACACAGATCAGTGCATTGTTTCAACCAAGTAGGCATACACTGTACACAGGAAATGCATAACTGTGGAGTTCAGCTATGCACTGCAATGCACACTCCTTAATGAAATGGGAAAGTTAACCAGGGTAGTAACTTGTTTTGAAGCCCACAGTAATGATACAGAAGGTGAAACCAACATTAAATACAGGTGTCTAATTAAAACACATTCTGACACACATGAATTCCTCTGCAGTTACATAATTACGCCAGAGCCAGGATATATCTGCAGCAAAGCGTGTTTTCAGTGATCCCAGCTCCTGCATACCTCAGACCCTGTGACTGTAGTGGTCAAACCCATTCAAACCAGCTGATGGTCACTTGACTCTCCACACTATTTATACATTGCTCCATTAAGTGAGGCTTCTGATTGGGCTGAATAGATTCATGAAAGTCCTGCCCAAGACATTTTTTAAATTGCTTTGCCAGAGAACACTAGTATGAGCAAGTCTAGGGAGGTATAGAGTTGGCGCAGCCTTCTAAAACAACTTCCTAAAGGCAAAACCACTTGCATTCTCAGAGGCCAACTGACTAGCTTGTTTTCAAAACTTAATTGCTGGTAAATGCAAACACAGTTACCTTTAACCAGGACCTATTTTTGAGTTGACTTCAAAAGACAGTCTTTGAAGGATTTGATACAAATAGATAAGAAACTGGCTTAGTTGTAAAAACCCATGAAGGATGCTGTAAATAATCATTTATTCTAGGTTTTTTTTTTCTACAGATCAACCCAAAGTAAGTCCTATAGTCATAACTCCATATCAAAATCTATTTTATTTAAGCAGACTGTTCACTGAAATTGATGGAATAATGAATAAATGAGCGTAAGACTTTGAAAAGTGGCACAAAGCTTCCATGGAAGGGTATAAGCGTGAATTAAGGTTCCTAAGTTACAGGCTTCTCTGTGCTAAGAGGTAATGAACTGCCTTTCTGTAACACCTACACCAGAACCACACTGTTCTGCAGGTAGCATTCAGCTGTCAGCTATTGTTAGTAAGTGCTCATATTCCAGTGCACTGTAACTGACCACTGGATGGTAAGAGAATTAGACTGAATAAACTTACTCACCAAATCACCATTCTCTGAGCAGTAAGGCAGCTTATAAAGAGACAGCAAAAATGACAAAGTTTCTGTTTAAGTCCACAGCATTAAACAAACACCTTGCCAAAGGATGCCAGCTCTGTTCTTTATAAGACACCTGGAAGGTAGCTTTCTGCACACTGATGAGATTACAGAAACACCCACAGCTAGACCTGCTTGTGTGGACACAAAGAGCATAAGGCAGGGTTAGGATGCAGGAGATTTCCTGACTTTTCTGCTCAGGCAGAGAAAGTGAAAGACACACACACACCCACCACACCACCAACCTGCATGCCCCTGGGTTCCTCTCTCTAACCCTGACCCACGCAGGGCCCAAGTCTCAGACTGCTGGGAGCAACCATGCCTGTGCCATCCGTTTGCCAGGCTTACTGCGCGTGGGTTACAACCAGCATACATCAGGGTATAGAACGTACACGAAGAGGCTCCCCCAGCCTATTGTGAGGTAAACAGTTGGTGCTCACAGCATATCGTTGTTGTTGTAGAGATGCTAAGCAGGGTTCAACAAGTGTCAAAGAATTATTTTATCAGATCTTCAGCTAGCTTAATTTTCTTTTTCTCAACAGCATGCAACAGCACGCTGCCAGTAAGTCAGATTGTTAATATTTGGCAAACAATCCAGCTGAAGCATGAACAGAAACTAAATGGGTTAAGCATAAAATATTTTTAGTGCAGATAGTCTTAAAATCTCAGCTGAATCCTAAATCCTACTAAATTCTGAAGTTACTCAAACAAGCCTCTCTATACTCCACAGCACAATCTTTGATGGTTTGGCTCCGAAAGCCCTACTATGTCCTTGCTATGCAATTCAGTTCAAGCTACCATGCAGTCCAAGCTTGCATAGCACTCAGTCTAAGGGGAAAATAGAGGCCCTCGTCTTTAGTAACACTGTGGTTATATTCATGCTGGATACCTAAGTACAGAGAATATCAGGGGAAAGGAAAACATCGATGTGAAATGGCACCCTAGTGACTAAGTGAACACATGCCAGGGATGAGACAAGTTTGATCCGCAAGTCGGATAACAAGCCAAGTAGCAACAATTCCTAAGATTAATTCCCAACACTGTCAGTGTGATCCTTCTGTATAGTCCTCAAGGACCTACTTTAAAGATAATTACTCTTCCAAGTGCAGTTAGTACTTACTTCAGAGGAGAACAGTGTTCACGTGTTACTTAAACTTTGCAACATAAGACACTTGATTATTCAATTATGGAGATGATACTACAAAGCCACACAGTCCTGTATCACACCCTAATACACAACAGGAAGGTAGTGATTACAAATTTGGTTACTGTCCTGTTCCCCACCCTCTCTCCTAATTGCCTTCCTGTGAAGAAAACTCATCTGGGGGAGGTAAACACCTCCCCACACCCCACCGTCAGCCAAGTGCAATATGAATTTTACTACATTTATGCTGTGAACTTAAGACTGTTTCTGACCACCTTTCTATTCTGTGGGGAAAATAACTGCCCCCCATGAAGACCTGGGTAAGGTGGGGAAGAAAATACAACCACCTAGATATGAGTTTTAAACCAATTGGTCCATAGAATGGTTTGGGTTGGAAGGGACCTTAAAGACCATCCAGTTCCAACCCCCCTGCCACAGGCAGGGACACCTTTCACTGGACCAGGGTGCTCAAAGCCTCATCCAGCCTGGCCTTGAACACTTCCAGGGATGGGGCATCCACAGCTTCTGGGGGCAACCTGTTCCAGTGCCTCACCATATCTGTAAGCCTGTAGGATGGGGAACCTGGACCACAAGGCATGGTTTAGGCATTGTTTTGCCTTATGACTCAGAGGGACTCACCTTACCATGCAGTAAGATGACAGCCACCTTCCTTCCCCTGCTAAATGTTGGAACCATTCCAACACATCCACCCAAGGTGTCACACCTGTTACATGATACAACAGTAAGCTTTACTCTGGGAAACACAAGGGGAAAGTTACACATGTTAGGACAGCTTGAGCATTACATTATCCACATATAAATTAAGAAAATACAGAGTCTATGTCTTCAACACACATACATCTTAAGTAGCATTAAGGTGGACATCTAAAAAAATCATTAGGGAATATTAAAGCTCTCACAACCCTGGAAATATGAATATAACTTCCAGATTAAAGTACAGGTGCTGTTAAGGTCTTTAGAAAATTAAGTTAAAACCAGAATCGGTATTCTAGAAAAAGTGTTTTCCAAATTATTTAGAAGATAAAGTGCCTCACAACAACAAAAAATAGGGATCACAACAAATCTTTACAAAGTCTGAAAGCTAGGGACACTGTCTTGCCTGAGGATTATCACATGACAACTGCATGCTACTATGCCACACAGTCCCAAATGCGTACATTTTTCCTACAGCTCACATGGTTTTGCTTCCTTTGGACCAAAAATGGTGGAGAAATACACCCAGCAGAAGTGCAACAGGTACAACATACTAAGAAGCTTCCCAATATAGACATCTATTCTACAGAACCAGGGCTAAATATTTATTTATATTAAATCTGCATGAAGTAACACACACCCAGCAAGTCAAACACCAATTCACACAGCTCTAGAAAGGCAATATTCTATATTTAACTTAAGAGAAAGCAGAAATGGTGATGTGTACGGGACACAGTGGCATCAAAGCTGATAAACGCTTTTAAAGATACTCAATTTCTGACTCCAAATTGGTACTTCCAGGCGTATTTTAGAAAAATTCACACTTGTAGCTTTACAAGTTAACCAGCAGAGAAGTTTTAAAATACAAAGGACAGAGGGCCCATAGGAAAACAAGATTGTGCCTTATTGAAACAGCCATTTAAATGAAGACTCCCCTGTCGCCTCCTACCCATATATAAATATACAGACACATACACACATTTGCAATGCAGTGATGGGATCAGGTAAACATGGACAAACAAGTGCACTGGCAGGGGAGAGAGGTAGCTGTCAGTACTATTTCACCTTCTTTAAGCAGAAAGACCTATTTGGATCTGGGACATTTCATGATAGGAAAAGACTACATGGGCCATCACCCAAGATGTTTAATAAGGGTATTAACATTTGAGCAACATGCAAGTCAAAGCCAGACCACCCTCTCCTATTTGAGAACATCCAGATAAGAGGTAGGCAAAACAAGTGGCTGCATCCACCAGTGGACATACCAACTGCTAATCAGTTAAGTTTTTAAAAGACATCACAGTAAGGTAAAAAGGCACAAAAGTCTGGGGTAAGTCTCAAGGATGCAAGAGATTCTGACAATACTACTCGTGTTGCTGATAAATTAAGGCTACTCATAGCTTACAAAGATGACTGGCATAGTTTAGCAACCTAATACTAGAAGAGGGAGATAAATAGGATCCTGAAGAAAAACCATAAAGCCACAAACTTAATAGGTCAAAAAGTATGTGACCACATTGCAGCATGAGGATTTAACTTTTAGTTTATCCCTTTCTTAAAAAGGGAAATGCAGAACCTGGGGGAGAAGAGTGAACTTGTGGAAATATTTTGTGCAAGTGATACGGCTACCATGAAATAGAATAGAGGAGGCACCAGCTGGAGAAGCATTTTCTCCCACAGTAGATACAACCTCCAGGCTGTTTAATCCACTCAGGATATTGCCAAGATTATCTTCTAGTCTTTCCATATCATGAACTGTTTTAAGACCACACTCAAAGACAAAAATTAGCTGAGGACTGTTGTGTAAAATGTAACTGGAAAGAACAAAAGCCACTCACTTCAGTATCCCATTCATTTGGGTGGGACACCAAAAATTTCAGGAATATTCAGATTCAAAGAAAACACCCACAACACAAATGGGAAGCCGTATTGTCTTTCACTAAGGTGATCTTTGAAGGAAAAAGGCAAATTTATTCAGTGTAGACAGAGATTATGGTAACACAAATTCACAATACTGAGAAAAGTAAGGACTAGCCTACCAGTGGGTTTGAAAAAGGAATCAAATGGAAAACCTGAATAGTACAAGATGTCAGCCATACATATCTTCTGCAGATTGCTAATAGGTTCAGGTTATGACATAACAGTAGACTACACCAATCATAAGGTAGTCTCAGTTTGGAACTGTATATTAAGCAGTATCTGCTACTGAAACTTTTAACACTCCACTACTGCAGTGTGTGGCAGTGTACAGTGATCACACTCATTCTGCAGTTTGAGAAGCTCCTCTTGGAGAGTTACAAACACTGCATTACAACAGATCTTACCCAGACCTTTTCATGAAGACTCCTGACCTGGTCCAAAATAAGCACTACTTCAAGGGTGCGTGAAGTGCCCATGATAAACGCAGAAAGGATTTCAGTTTCCAAGTGAAGAACTCTGCTGAGAAGAGTTCTCCTGGTTCCTAGCACATACTTTAAAAAACTCAAAACAGACTGACTACAGACCCTGTTATAGAAACATAGGCTATACCTGGCCTATTTCATCCAGCTTGATTTACTGCAATGCCCACTCAATCATTAAATTCAGCTGCTTATTAAGACACCTTGTCTTAAGTGCAAGTATTACCTATTTCTGCTTCCAAGAATACCACTGCAGAGCATGAGCAAGTCCTAGGTACTCCTCTGGGATTGTTTGCTTTTTTACTCCAAGTATTTTTAAGGTATTCAAGTAGCTGCATTACCCACAGTAAACAAGAAAGCCTTTTTCAATCAGGCCTATTCCCACTCAGTAACTTTCTACCCAGACGGTTTTTTTCATTACCAAAGAAAGATACAGTGTGAAGAAATGACAAGAGCGTACTTGAGAGTTGTAAAGACCAAGCTAGGTCACTGTCCCAAGCAGGACAGTGAGGTTGACCAACCACAGCAAAAGCCCATTGTACATCTGAGCACTATAAACATTTCAAAAAACACAAAACTCAAAACCCACTTAAGAGTAAGTATGAATCAGCAAGCATAGGATACAGACTGACCATTTCATATGTGTGTTTGCATTAGTGTTGTGAATGAAGAGTGCTTTTCAGAACAGAGATGGCTTAAGAAGTGAGGTGGTCTCCATCCCTCTGGAGCTGCAAGACATACTAACATAAGTATATCAGTACATATTTTGTCTGTTAAAAAAGTCAGTGGTAATCTCTGCAATAAGTAAAGAAGAGACAAGTAGAAGAGTTCTATGTTCATTCACAGTAAAAGTAGTTTATCTAAAAGCCAGGTTAATCGAAGAAGGAAAGTTCCATTCACTGCAAATTAAACTGCAAAACAGTTAGGAATGTGTCTGATCCATTACTGCAATTAAATTTAAGCTTTGAAGCAAAACCTTTAGAACTAGATTCCTATTGCAGGTCAAGATGACATTAAGAAAACCAACACAGCTATATTATACTCAGATCTCACACTGTATACTTTCATTCTTAGTATCAGATGAAAAGAAGAAAAAGGAAAGATGTCTTTTTATCACAGCAGTAGTTTAAAATTCTTAGTATTATAAAAGCTTGTTTTAAAAACCAGGCAGAATTGTCTAGAAAAAAAAATTAGTAAAGTCTAGATAAGCCTGGTATTTTGTAATGCACAGCAGCACCACAGGAAACACTGTCATATAGCCAGTCTCATTAATCCTCACTCTTCTCTAAACGTGAGGGGGGAACCCAAAACAAAAACATGCACATGAATACTTCTGATAGGCAGCAAGGTCAGCAGACACTCTACTTTCCATTCTATGTCTGCTAATGGCACGATCAACTTCGGACTAAGTCTGCTTTTTCTGTCTCTGCCCGTAAGAGATTCAAAACTACAGCTGGGAAAATGTGAAGTAAGGCATGAAACAATTCCTTTTTCCTGTCAAAAACTGTAAGGAAGGCTGAACACATTACTAAAAGCAGTCTCATGAATTTACAACCTTTAGAGTTACAGATAACACTGTTTTCTACCTATACAGCACAGTTATCACTGTATACAATGCACAGGTTTCTAGATAAGAGATCTGGGAGTTCTATTTTCCAAACACATTCAAAACATTTTCCCCATCATCTGCATAGTAGCATTTTCTTCTAAATGAAGTGCATGTTTCTATTTGGGGACTTGCTTTACCATCCCACTGTAGTAGCCATCTAAAGGCTCTCAGGGGAAACATCTCCCTTTTGTTGGCAGAATGCCTCATGCAGCATCACTGGGTAACCGATGGGGAAATCCAGTGCACTGTACAAACACAAACATCAGCACAAGATAACAATTAGATGGCAGAGTTGCCCATATCAATAACTAGAGGAAATATATTAAAACAGTAATTTTGGAGATAGTGCCATTCAGAGCCTAGATACTGGTATATTCATAGCTTGCATAATGTATACATAATCACAACTACTATATGTACAAAAAACCTACTGCATGCCAGGAAGTCTATGGTAAAGTTGTTTTAAAAATAAGCCATTGAAAACAGGCAGAGATTCAGACAAACACAAAGCAATCCATCTGACAGCTCAAAGAAGACCTTTTAATAATTGATGCTTTCAAGAGAACTTACTCAGCCAAAGCTATAAACCCTAGGATGTACAGTACAACTAATGTTAAGTGTTACATACCACATCTTGCCATAAAACCTGGGAAATAACATTACAGGTTGTAGTGGGTTTAACTGCTTTCAGTATTAAGTGTGCTAAACCATTAAATGTGGCCTAAAAATTGTCAGAGGCTGTTTCTAACTACACGTCTATCAGACATACCACCGGTGGAGTAGTGAATCAGTCATACACATCATGGGAAATTCTCCTGAAAAATAACTGGGTACTTAATCTCAAGGGCAAGAAGTGCAAGCTGTGAGGGAAGACAGACCTGAGCAAGCAAGTATTCCCATCCAGCACTGCTCATGTTCTGTTAGTGGCAGGCCAGTGGAGTTCAAAGTTCACTTTCACAGTTGATGTGGGTTTCCTTTAAGATGCCTGGAAAATGACTATGTTGACCACATCCACATTCTGAAATACTTTTTTGAGAACTCCTAACGAAGCTTCAGCCAAAGGAACAGGAACTGACTCATCTGTACGGTACCCATCCACTGCACAGTCACTCTCAGATGTGTGCCTGAGATGCACACGGGCAGGGATAAAGCAGACTAAACCCACATAGTATTTGAGACTTCTGTGAGGGATTTTGTATTGACATGCCAGCACTCTGCATGAAGATGTGCTCACAACACATCTTTATCACTACAGGCTGCCACTCACTGTCAGTATCAGCTGTTTCTGAACATGAGTTTATGCACAGAACTCAAGACAGAGCTGAGCTCAAGCCCACGAGCTCTCTGCAGTGTATTTTACTCCTTGCAACTCAAACTGACCATGAGCAAAGAAATACAGATAAATGAGCTAGCATGCTATTACAACCCATGTGTAGAGTGCAAAAAAAGCAAGTGCACCATTTCAAACAGACTTGACTGTACATACTGCATGTGAATCGGCTCATTCCTAGTTATGTTTTACTGCAAGATAAGACAATTCTAAAAGCAAAACTTGAAGGATCCAACAAATCATTCCAGTATTTCCAATTCGCCTGGCAATCTTCAGTGCATGGGAAAATAGTATGTAATGAAGGAGGCTCTGTACAGGACATGTATACTACCAAGTATCGCCTTGCGGCTGTTAGCTGTGTACAGACTTGCAGAAAACAGACATCCCATTTAAAAGTCAGCTTTCTACAAAATAGGTGTGCCACTAAGCCATTGTTTAAACCCACCGAAACTGCACTGAATCATTTCCCTGAATAGCATCACAATGAAGTGGGTGTGTTGTTTCTAAATCAAGGTGTCTGCTAAGCAAGTTCTTGATTTTTGATTATCAGTACATCCCAGAAGCATAAGACTTACCTCCTAAATTCCATAAAAGTAGCACTTGCAAGCACAAGATGCCAAAGAAGAAAACAGAGGAAAAGCAAATGCTGTATTGCAAGAAGAAAACATCTTTGGTCTGACTAGAACTACACTGCTCAGAATACCCATTAGCACCTTCACTGCTCACATCTAACCAGGCTTCTGAATATAACCCATTAAAAAAAAAAAGGTTAACCTGACATCCCAAGAATAGTTTTCCTAATGGTTTTGGCTCTCCAGGCTATCATGAAGAAGCAGCTTTATCTAAAACGTGCAAGTGTGTTGTTTTGGTTCCCTCACCCCCACCCCGCAAGGAATATTTGACTAAGCTTCCCTGCCCATATCTAGGCACTTTTTAATTGATGTGTACTTATGTGGTATTGAATTGCATACTGCTGCTCTACCACAGAATTACATGCTCTTAACCTCAGCCAAGAAGTTAGAAAGTTCCAGTAGGCCAATTTATCACGCAGGAAAAGCGTACTGAAAGCACCCAAATCAAACCGGCCATAATCTCCGAAGCTACACATTGAGAGGCATTCTGGCTAGGACATGCAACTCCTCGTGCAGAAACTCCTGGGGAAAATACAGCACTCAGATTATCTGACCTGGTAGGGAGGTTGACAACCTAACAGATGTGTTCTGTGCCTAACAGGAGGACAAGACATGCCACAGTAGTTCACAGTTAAGAGGCAATTAGAGGTTTCTTGTTCAAATATAATGGCACCTTCTGTACTAATTTTCTACTGTATGATCCACATCTTTCAGAGGAATTTTTGCTATATAACAGTGCTACTAAAATACATTATTTCCAAGAAAGACATCTAGATAGGATAACAGACATAAGAGGTTTCTTTTGTGGCATAAGAAACAAGTAGTACACTTCAGTTTTTATCACGTAAAGGTATCTCCTACAGTAGCCTTGCTTCCATTACTAATGTAACTACTGGAAGACAAGACATCACCTTTCACCTTCAGAAGAGAACCATTCCTCCCCATCACTCTGCCTACTGAAAGTGGCTGAACAAAACCAGGAAGGCACTTGCACCTTTGAGCATCACCCTGACATCAGTGTACTTTCACTAAGATCACGTACGGATTTCAGACCGTCCCCAAGGTTCATTCTTCCCACAGCCATAAACCAGTTGTGAGAAAGCTCTTTGGTTTTCTGAACATTAAGTGAGACTTCTGCCTCCTGCAGCTGCTGTATTACAGAAGGTCTTAATGAGACCTATTTCATATTCCTCAACTAACAGTTTCTAAGTAGTTCCAGTGACAGGTAATCACACAGCTAAAGCAGTGCCGCTATTAGTAGTCTTGCTCACACTGCACCTCTTTGACCAAGGGTAGCATTTTTATGGTCTAGATGCAAAGATAGAGAGCTTGGGTATCATCAGTAATTTCAGCCTCTGACATCCAAGCATCACAACACAGAGCTGGACTCCTGAAGCCAACAACAGTGGAAAAGACAGGACAACTAGTAGTATTCAAGCGAGCAACTCCCTTAAAAGCGACCAAAAAGAAAATCCCAGAAGACTTCTGGCAAAAGATTGCCTGCACAAGGCAGCAGAGCGGTAACAAACTGGTCTTGACTTCCAGTTCCTCACCCCAACCACAGGACACATCCTCCCGACTACTTGCACGAACAGTCAGTCCCGAGGGTTAACGACACTGCACAGCAGAATGGTTCAGCTGGCACCTACTAACCAAAGGCTGAAACACTTTTGAGGCTACTGAGAAACCAGTAAAATAAAAAAAAGTCCCTTAAGCAAGGATCAGCAGTTTCCTGATAAAGCAGTTTAATACTTTCATAGCCCATACTGCAGTTTTTCCTCAGAGCGCATTGGTTTCTAACACCTCACTCTCCTTGCACCCTACTTGGGCTCTCCCTATCGCAACTGCAAATACTATTATGCAACTTCCATGAGCACTACATTTCCTATAGTTTCCGGAAGAAAGAATAAACATTGGACTTCCTTCTCATTCCACAGCTGCTTGTGGGGAGGGAGGCCTCTCGTCCTCCACTCCTTCCTCCCCTGAGGAATTTCGGCAGAGGGGCAGAGCTCTCCCAGCCAGGGTTCCAGCTCGGCTGCAGCAGCCCAGGCTGAAGCATACCTACTTCAGCTGCTGGCCACCAAACCCCACCGGGCACATGACTCTGCCCGCATGTCACTTTGTATGACAAAATACCAGCCCGTTTAGGGGCCTGGCATCCTGAAGGCTGGTTTTCCTAGTCTTAGAGGTAAGCTGGAAGCACCAAGTATCAATGATAATATTTTTTTTTCCATTCACTAGGAACTACATTAAGTGCACACTTCCTTTTTGAGGCTCATTGGTAGCAAACTGATGAATACTAGCACACACATTTGAAGCACAAGCAGTATCTAGCAGACCACTACTACTCTAATTTACTTGTTGAGAAGTCAGTGCTTTATCAAGCACCTAGAAAAATACCCTCAAGCTTTTGAAGAGACATATTCAACTGACTTAAAGAATTATGCACTGAGAACTGACCAGTGCTACCACAAATGTAGCTATTTAATGATGTTCATTTGGATATTACACCTCCCATTAGTTCATCCAGAAGCTTAACTAAGGCCATAGGTTTGAAGAGTTAAAGTGTGTGTTGATGCTACATGAGGATCTGCCCCATGCAAGGGCTGTCATGTTAACTAGTGAATTGGCAAGAATTTTTCCAAATTGCAAGATTTGCCTGAAAGTTTAATATTGTCATGTGTTAACCCATTTAAGGAAATACCTCAAAAAACCCAAGTCCTCAATACTTTTAATTTCTTCAGCTGCCTCCTGAAATGACCAGGATATCCAGGTATTCCTTCTCATCATGTTCCATTTTTACGCCAATTTGATAGCAAACAAACACATAAGGGAAGTTGATGTGCAAGATGAACACTGGAAAGTAGCTCCCTTTTTATACAAAATCAGGAATGTTATCATATGTTCTTATTCACATGATCATCTCCCATTCAAAGAAGTGAAATACCATTCTGCAAAGCACACTTTTGAATGATAAACCTTCCTTATCAAAATATAACAGCTTTTAGCTAAGCCTGAAATTTAAAGTAAGACTGTGTCTAAATGTTATGAAGGCATAAGTCTGTTTATCAATGGCGTTATTCAGGGTTTTAACTTGTTCCTCCCCCCACCCCATACAAATTAAAAAGACAAAGCAAAACAGGCCCCTCAAAACCACAACTACTCAAAGTATTTTCAGTGAAGACACAAACAACTTTTGCTGATAGAAACCATTTCATGTTTATTGCCCAACCACACACTTGTTAAGCAAGGGCAGCAAAAGATTAGTAAAATACAAATATTTAATTATTCACAAGTCATCTAGACCTGTGACATTTTCCTTAAGGTGTGAACAGCTGGCTGCAAAATTCTGACCAGATGTTGCTCTTAAAATGAGCACCGATTTAAACAGTTTCACCATGACCAAGACAGCTACAAAACTGCACTATGCACCTATTTATAACAGATAGTTCTGATGGTGAAGTGAGACATCTGGTTCAAACTGATTACAAAACAGGTAAGTCTCATCACATCACTACAGAGCATAACTTTTCAATAGCACAAGCCAGTGGCAAGAAGGAACCCAAAAGTCTGCAGGAAGATACTGCAATAACTGCCAAAGCACGTGTGAAAGATGTAGCTTAGAATAACCATGAGAAGGCTAACAATTCTTTTCAAGCTGTTGACTAACTTCATATTACGTAGAGAATAACTCCAGTACGCAGATTCACTGGGAGAGTTGCATCACTGCTTGGTACTAAAAGCAATCACGTATTGTTGTAACAAATAAGTATTCACATGTTCAGAACTAAGGGGTTTTTTGTCCCCTCCCTCAGCTACAAAGATCTTTAGAGACACCAAGAAATAATGCAGAATTATGAAATTATCAACATCAGTGCATGCACTAGTAAGTTTGGCACAGCTGGACGTCATGCAAAAATACGTAAAGTCATACACACATGATGCTAGGATAAAAGCATGGCTTCAGAGTGTGGGCAGTAAGGTAACAGCAAACCTGCAACAGAACTACTGTCCTAGAAAACTTATTTTATTTCTTGAGTGAACATTAGAGCAGATGAACCATGATATGCTCCAACAGAGAAGTAAAGCACACTTCAGGAGTGGGTAAGAATCTGAACAGGGTATACAAAATGTAGGCGAGTATTCCCACTTTAGAAAAATATTGCCTGCTCAATGTTTCCAGACAGTTATTCTGTCAGATCATCAGTTTCCCTGGTTCAATACCCCATCTTATAATACACTGTTTGAGCTGTGCCAATATAGTATACTTTAAAAAAAAAAGAGAGCTACAGCTTCTTCCCTAAACTTAGATGCACATTATCCAGCTGTTGTAGACTAGAGTCAAAGTTTAATATTTTCACCTTTGAAAAGAAACCAGAGACTCAATAAACAGTAACTTCTAGGAGACTACAGACTGGGCTCCCCCATGAACCATGCCCAGTCTCACCTTTCCCAAGCTCTATTTAGGCAACACGATCATCTGATTCTTTGAGACAGTGGGGGGATGTAACAGCACACAAGCATATCAGCTCAAAAAGGAGGTATAAGCTGTTCTTCTTGGGCAAATAATTGCAGTTCAAACTTATCACTAGGAGTAGTCAGGTTAGGCAGTATCTTTTATTGTTCAGAAGGCAAGCTTTTCTGCATGGAATTGCACAACATGCCCGTGTCAGGTATCTTTAAGAGCAGGTCAGAAATACAGTCACCAGGATTTGCTTAAAAAGTCTAACCCTTTAGGGGCAGGATGATGGTCCAGAGTACCTCTTTATGTGCCATATAATTCTTTTATTTTCACACCTCCTATTTGTAGGTCATTGCCCCATCATCAGCTTCAAAGCCATGCGGCAACTCTAGAAGGTTTAAGTCAACTCATTCTTAAACTTTGCTTCATCCATCTGAGCCATAAAAGCAGATTTTCTGTCCTGTGACTGTTGAACTTCTAAGATACTGCTATTTATACCAGTAAGTCACTTGATTTAAATCTTTACTGCTCATCAGCCTTTATGAGCAATACAAGATATTCACAGAAGTGAGTTGATGATGATGTTTTGGCATTAGGAACTGAAGCCACTATAATTACATTTGTCACGTGTGTAGGAGAGAGAAGTACTTAGGCATACTCTCCACCTCAGTCTGTTCTTCCAGTAGCTCAGGTTTAACTTTTTTTTGGTGCTGAGAATTTTCAGGATGTTTAAAGCAATACCAACAGCCTATCACAAGCTTATACATGTGCCTCATCTCTTACACATGTATCTTGAAAGGTGTTTCCTCTTTCTCATAAATCCCAAGGAAACAAGTAACATCAGTTCAACTTTTCAGCTCTTGCTGTGGTAATTTGTAAGAACAAATCAAACCAGACATAATAGCCTGACTACCCCCCAGGAAAACTGCTTCAGTCATATTACACTACATTTCTAACAGATAGAGGTCTTCTGTACCTATCTGCAGTACTAAAGTTAGAGATGGGTGAACATAATGTTTCTGCATTTATATAGAACAGCTTCCATGTAAAGAATCCAGTTTTCAAACCTCAGCACAGGAAAAATATAAAGGGAAAAAGATGTCTTACTGCCCAAAGAACTGCAGCCAAGACAAGGGGCAACACCCTCCCATTTAATCAATGTAACAACTTCAGAGATTGGAAAGAAGCATCCTTGTCTATTAAAAACTTTCCCTAAGTTAAGGCTACCTAGATGTAGAACAGCTAACCCAAAATATAACTACTTGGGAGGGGAAACTAAAGTTCTAAGATGGGGTGAACCACAGTACTACCAAAAAGTCTTAGGGGAAGAAATAATCTAGACATTGAGATTACTTATGCACTCTAACCAGTTCAAGATGCTACAGGGTGGGGGCACATGATGCATTGGAAGTTTATAGATTGTCAAAGCTATTACAATGATTTCTGGTCTCCCTCACTTGAATA
Organism: Eurypyga helias; assembly: GCF_000690775.1. Lineage (NCBI taxonomy): Eukaryota > Metazoa > Chordata > Aves > Eurypygiformes > Eurypygidae > Eurypyga > Eurypyga helias. The sequence continues at coordinate 30,741 of NW_010271867.1, forward strand.
CTGATTTGGTTAGAAAAAGCTATCTGTGTCCAGGAGGTGGATGTGTGTACGTGTGAAACTGGAGAAGTATGTCACGCACCAGCACATCGTCTATCGAAGTTAATAAGGAGTCCAGAATTCGCTGTTACCTGACAATTCTGGGTATCACTATTCAGCACTATTGTATCACACAGGCAAGGATCTCCACATGTACATGCTGGCTTGACATCCAAACGACCAAAATATTTTACAAAATCCATCCACCACCAAAGTGCTACTAAACAACTGAATAAACCAGGGACAGGAGTGAACCATTAATTGGTTTGCATTAATTAATAAAACCAGGCATTATGATACATAATTTATTTGCAGCAGTTTTAATTTCAGATTCCCCCACCCCTCAGCATTTTGTAATTGCAAATGTTTTCCTTTTAGAACAAATATTTTCGCTACATATGCTCATAAAATCAGACAGCAAAAACATACTGAGAGAATGAGCGTAAAATGTGGTTTTGCGTGAGATCATATACTACAAAACGTAAGGGGTTTTTTAGTGAATAAACTGGAACAGTCAACAGTATGACACAAACCAAAATACAAGTAACAGACATGATCTAAACAGAATTAGACTGGAACATGTTTGTTTAATTCCCGAAATTTCAGTTTATACTTAAATCAGTCAGCCTTCACCTCATACAAGTATTTCAAAACAGGTGAGAAACCCAGTGGGAGGTGGCTGATCATTTTATTAATAGACAACAAATCGACCACAGCTACATTTTTTTTTCCTCCAAGCTTTGACTATTTAAGCAGAGTAGTATGTGCTTTTTATTTTCAGGAGAGTGGGGAGAAGGGAGCAGGGGGACCTCTGGCAAGAACACTAACCTTATGAATTCTTCCTCTGGAATTTTAATTGGTAAATCTATAAGTAAAAACGTACCCAGCTGCAGGGAGTTGCTCCCCAGCCCCACCACAATCACAGAACCTCGGAGCCATTTGCTCAAGCCTGAAAACAGTATTTTCCTCAGCTGGTTCCCAGCCACACCTGAGCTAAGAAGGAGACTGACATCAGAAGTTGGGTTACATTCTTCGTGATTTGCAAAGGCATAGTGCCTCTAGAAGGCATGCTTATCTCGAAATCTATTCTTTTTATTGCTTCTCTTATTAGACATTTCCTACTCATTTTTGCAATAAATTTAGCTACACAACAACCTTGAGCTCTATTTTTATATACAGCATTGTTCAAAGAGCTTCCGAAAATTGTATTAGGAAAGAGAGAAAGGCCTTTGAACAATTAAGACAAGCTTCATAACAGAAGTCCAATCTTAACACTAGCTAGCTGCTTTTTTTCCTCTTTGGAAAATTTTCTGTATGGGGAATTGAGACAGATGAAAGCAAGAGATTTAAAAGTAAGAAAACCAGTGTTTTATACATCAGGACCAACCTATCTGGGCATACTCTGGGTGACATCTTTTAGAGCCTATAACCAAAATGCTTTCTGATGGCATCTTCAAGAAGTTACAGTTCAAAGAGAAAGTAAAAATAAAGCTCACAAAGTTAACAGCAGGTCTGAAACATAAGTTACAGTGTCTACATGGTGTACCCACGCTTTATTGACCAATACACAGGATCAACACTATATTACAGGCACTGCTGTTTCACAGTAACAATTGATGCACCGTTACTTAAATATAATTGAAAGAAACGCTTTTATACACACACAGTAACTCGGTTTCTTTAGAGTTTCTACGATCACACTATATTCAGGAATTTAATAAAAAGCAATATTCTGAATGCTCGTATGTATATATACGACCATATTACAACTTTGAAGAGAGGAATCTCTTAAATATATTGTATTTTTTTCTCTAAATACTTAGAGAAAATTTAAGTACCGGGCACGTGGGAAGTTAACACCCGGTTTTAACACGCGGGAAGCAAGCGCCTGTGCCATGAGTGTGCCCAGCCAGCCACCTCAAGTCCCTTCAGCCTCCACACGCCAAAAACAATGGC
>NW_010271867.1:32767-33227 GCF_000690775.1 Eurypyga helias
CGGGCCCGCCCCGCCGCTCCAGCCCTCCCTCACCGGCGCGCAGCCCCGGCCTCTGCCCACGGGAGACGCGTCGCTCGCCACCGCTCCCACCTGAGCGCCTCCCAGGGAAGGGGGAAAGAAGCTCAGCGCCGCAAAGAAGGCGCAGCCACGCGTGCTGGGCTCGGATTTACCCAGGGAGGCTTCCACGAAGCGCCCGAGAAACTTCCCTTTCCACGGAAGGGAGAGAGAAGAACCGGCGCGCAGCCCCGGCCTCTGCCCACGGGAGACGCGTCGCTCGCCACCGCTCCCACCTGAGCGCCTCCCAGGGAAGGGGGAAAGAAGCTCAGCGCCGCAAAGAAGGCGCAGCCACGCGTGCTGGGCTCGGATTTACCCAGGGAGGCTTCCACGAAGCGCCCGAGAAACTTCCCTTTCCACGGAAGGGAGAGAGAAGAGGAGGGGAAAGCCGAGAGCGCGGGGCGCT
>NW_010271868.1:0-1301 GCF_000690775.1 Eurypyga helias
GGTGCCATCTGCTGAACTAGGGAACTGCCTGCCGCGGCCCTTCAAGAGGTGTGTCGCAATAGCACCCGAGTGGGTGAGAGCCTGCCACCGTCCTGCGGGAAAGGTGACAGTCACAGACCCACACAGTGGTTTGGGTCAGAGGGACCTCACAGACCATCCAGTTCCAACCCCCCTGCCATGGGCAGGGACACCTTCCACTAGACCAGGTTGCTCAAAGCCTCATCCAGCCTGGCCTTGAACACTTCCAGGGATGGGGCATCCACAGCTTCTCTGGGCAACCTGTCCCAGTGCCTCACCACCCTCTCCGGGAAGAATTTCTTCCTGATGTCTAATCAAAACCTCCCCACTTTCAATTTAAACCTGTTACCCCTTGTCCTGTCACTACACACCTTTGTAAATAGGCATGTAAAAAATGACTCTATGCATTTTTTAAATCTCCAGAATAGTCTGTAAGAAGCATAATAAGTGATCAAGCCTCTATCTTGTATTTGTAGATTATTTTTTTTGTTATGACAGTTCTCGGGAAATTGACGCCCCTGCATGCAAATGGAAAAAGGACAGAGCAGGATTACAGATACAGCATCTTGAGATGATGGGAGCAACAGAATAATCAAGGGAGGTGCTGGAAAATTAAGCCATCCTCAACTATAGGGTTCACAATAACAGAACTGCGCCCCAAAATACTTAGGCCTCCCAGTTCCGCCTAAATTCTGTGTACACAACCAAAGCCTTTCTTGCATACAAGCCAAGATGTATGTAAGCCAATGTATAGGATATAAGATGCGCATATATATATACACGTATATAAGATGCATATAAACCAAGATGTAGCCAGCCTCTGGAGTGGCTTTTGTAGGCACGGGGATAGTCTCCTGTGCATCTGCAAGGATTAACACATGCAATTCCCAGTTAACTGGAGATTCATGTGCATGTCCTTCACACATTCCATGCCCAAGCCATGAAAGTACCCTGCAATATTCAAATTAACAAATGCATAAAAATAAATGCATTGAAAAGGATCTTACCAATAAAGACAAACACAGTAGTGGGAGCAGGTAGCAAAATATACATCAACACACATTTCAGCTCTGTAATTGCATTTACCAATGTAAGGTGAGAGATTTTAAACAGTGGGGCCAAATAAAAAGCAGTGTGACATAGGTAGAACAAAAAGAAGAAAAATATATGAGTTACAGGAAGTTAAATGGTCTACTAGGTATGTTAAAATGACAAGAAGCTGGGCAGAGGGGGGGTGTGTGCTTTTTGCAAGGGCCTGTAGTGACAGGACAAGGGGTAGCGGG
>NW_010271868.1:1551-54778 GCF_000690775.1 Eurypyga helias
GGGTTGGAACTAGATGGTCTTTAAGGTCCCTTCCCACCCAAACCATTCTGTGACTCTATGATTCTTTATAATATTTAATGATAGAAAATTCTGTCTCTGGCACTTCACTTTAAAAAAAAAAAATCACGGAAACCCAGATCATTGCACGTGCATACAACTGAAAAGAATTTCCAGTGGTTCTTATTTTAGGAAGATGTATAATACAGAAGCTGGAACACCATTAATCCTCCTGTGCAAAATATGCATTTATTCTCTTTGAAAGAAAATAACGTCATAGCCCTGAACTCACTTCAAAAACATAAAAATATCACGGTTATTTTGAAGAAATAGTGCTAAAAATATTCTTTTCAGCAAATAGGGCTGTGACTAAGTCTGGCAGGGAGCACAGTTACAGATGACTCACTGAGGGAGTCAGAAGCAGGACATGTTCAGTCTCAGTTCACTGATCCTTCCTTCTTCTGCCTGTCGAGCTCATGCACCTCGATCTGCTTCTCATGCTATGGCATCAGTCTGGGAGCCACACACTGCCCTAGGAACGGAGCAATGTATGGCTTAGACCAGAGGTCTGCCTCTGAACTACTTCCAGTTCCCACCTACATCTTCTGGAGATGAGGGAACCCAACCTGCACCGCCTCCAAAACGCAGGCCAGCCACGGATTCATGGAGAGGCACAGTAAGGGTCCCGACAATCTCCAAACCTCCTTTCCCAGTACTGCCTCACATTGGATTCACTTTTGTCTTCCGAACATTTAGCCAATGTTTTTATGGAATGGATCCTTCTCTCCTGCTTTCTGTTTCTCATCTCCTGACCAGTTATTTATCCATGCGATGGGCTTTCCCTTCTCGCTGTGGCTGCTTAGAAAGCCCCCTGGAAATCCAAGCTTCTGCTCACCCCTCTATGCATACAAGCCTCCCTGGCCCCCATCATCCAGGTACCACCATTGCTTCAAGACCAACAACTCCTAAAACCATCATCTGAACAAAGCTACACTAATTATTCTTGTTCAGTAAGTTGTCGCTTCCAAGAACAATTAATTTAGCTCAGTCTTCAGGATAAAGTGTGTGTTATCTCCATAGCTCTTTTGCACCTTGATCTTCTTCCACACTGACCAAAAGAGTTGTGATCCCACACGGAGGAGGCACCGACTCCGTTACCAGGGATTTCACTCACTTGTGGGCACTGCCAGGCTGCTTGCACCGATCCACCTGCAGCACCAGAATGTTCAAACTCAAATCCTTTCAGAAAGAGACTGTGTTTCTGATTGTTTTGCAGCCTGGTTGGCATCCTCGTGTGTTTTACACTGACAGCAGACATTCCACAGTAGAATGTTACAGTTCCACTTACCCTGTGTACTGAGATTGCCTGACCAGGCTGCGTACTCTGAAACAAAAAAATCAACCAAAAAATCCCAGTCTCTCTGTTTCTAACTATGCTGAGTTGAACAAGTCCCTCTCAGGACATACAGAAGAGGTTGTCCAACACCTTAATTTTCTGAATTATTTGCCAGTGTTAGTTTCAGCTACAATAGTGCTAGAAAAGCTGTTCTTGCAGTTTCCTCATCCTAATCAGGAGCAGGAATTGGTAAAATTCTTATGAAGTGGTAAAATTATTACAAACAAAACAACTTCCCTTCCGAACCCCAAAGATGTAAAGCACTCCTGTAAGGGTCAAGATTTCTGCGTACCAAGTTTTTAAGGTTCTGAACAGACCAATTTTTAACACTTAGCCGTTGGCAGTCAGACCTTCCAGCCAGCAGGCTCTCCCCACCTCTGGCCATAAGGGGATGCTTAGGGAACAGTAAGTGCAGGGTAAGTATATATGATGCTTTCCAATAATGTGCTTCCAGCCTTCAAGTACTTCCAGCTCAAGTGAGTTTCTGAGCCAGATATCTGTATTTAGTAGCTCTCAATGGATTTCTCTTCCACGTACTAGTCCAGCCTTTTGCTCACTGATGAAGACTTCAATGTCGCTTGGCAACGAGCTCCATACATCTTCTACTCATGGTGTGAAGAATCATCTCTTTCTCTTTGTTTTGAACCTGGATCCTACTATTTACATTTAATATATCCTTGTTTTTGTGTCAGAGGACAGGACAAACCCTCAATGACTACTGACCTTCCCTATGCCACTCTTGGTTTTGCAGACTTCTGTCATACCCTCCTTAAATTACCCATTTTCAAGGTGACGGGTTAAAATCTATTTAGTTGTTCCTTGCAGAGAAGCCATTAGCAGCCTTTGAAAATAGGGTGTCTTTGTATTATTATGAAATATGACAACAGTAACAGCAGTAATTTTCTTCAAGTGCTGAATGAAGAATGAAAATAAGATCACTTATAGCCTTGTGGTGCTATAGAATTTGGATAGTAAAAAAAAAAAAGAAAATAAAGAACTAATGAACACTATAATTAAGACAGATCATTCTTCATCTTGCTTATCAAAGTCCTGGCAGAGATTACTTTTTAACCCATCATAAAAATGATTTACAAAAGATATTTCAGGCATGATCTGGAAGAAACCAGAGAATGAAAGAAACGCCCACACATCACTGTATGTGCTAAAGGAGTCATGCCTCTTTAAGAGTCTGGGGAGAAAAATATTCCATTTGCACTGAAAAGCTGAGGCTGACCCTAGCATTTAAAGGCAGCATCCCTAGCTGTAAAGAGCTAGAAATGCAGTGGGTGGGTGGGAGTTGACCTTTAAGCTTCATCATAACAAGACTTGGTGACAGCCCTGAAGGCTCTCCTAAGCTGGTTTCTTTAAGTTAGGAATACGGGGCCAAATTCATTCAAACTTGAACTGAAACAATGTCATGGGCTTCTGCCACGGGTAAATTTGCCTGCAAAATAAACACCGACCAATGGACCTTGTTGTGGAAGTATGAGAGTATTAGTATGAGAGTATTCTGTCTGCAGGTTGGTTGTTCCTTGTTGTTTGCTCATTGAGCTTGTATCTCACTCCCATCCTGCTCAGAACCATACCTGAAAGAGGAAGATGGGCTTTCTTGGCATGCACTGAAAGGTGGAAGAGCCGGCAAATCGGTTCATTAGGTTCTGCTACAATCCAGGGAGCAGAATCCTAAGAGTTAGCCCTCCAGCAAGAGCTCATCAGTCTGGGCGAGAGTTTTATCAGTGTCCTTGGCAGAGTACAGACGTGAACGTCCCTGGCTTTTTTAATCACAGCTCTGACTCTTCAGGACAGTCCTGAAACCGTTCCAGGCTGGAAAGACCATGGGCTGGCTGGACACGGAGAATGGATTTTTCATGCCCTTCCAAAGGCTTGAATACACTAGTAGGTCAATCTGAAGTGATGGACCTATGGGATTATTTCCTACCTTGGAATGTCTTTGTTTTATTTAGATTTTAATTCTATTTTAGGCTGGTTGTTCAGTTTTTTAGTAACAAACCACCATTCCCTGCTTTTAATATTTAGCATAAAGAAACCTTGTACATAGTTTAAGCCATATCCAGTCAGTATCTGCTCTGGCACCTGGATCGTGCTTCCCTGAATATTTCAACTACTTGATAATTCAGTGTTAAGAAAGCATAGTTCTGTTAAGTTTCCTATATATATGTATCTATATATACCCATATAACCTTTTCCTACTGGGAGGTAGCACAGCACGTTGCAAAGAACATGAAGAGGAGACAGACACTCACTGATTTCATCACTGTGAATTACACGGAGTGCTACAGTAAATACTTCATTGTCTATCCCAGCATCATTTCTAGACTGAAGCTGATACCAAACCTGTGCCTGCAGCAAACTTCTCTGCCGAGCAGCCGCGCAAATAACGCGATTGCAGTTAACGTCTGTGACATGTCACCCTTAAAATCCCACGCTGTAGTGAAACTGTTTATGACTTTGAACCCAATTATCTTACAGCCCTTTTACTTCCTTACAGTGCCCTGCAGATACTGTGATGTAGCTCAGGCACTCTGACTATGCCTTGACTGTGAAATTGGTTCAAGGTTGAGAGCGAATGCAGCTACCCAAAGTTCAGTGGTGTCAGCACTGTTGGAATCTGGGTTCAGAAGTTTTGCTCTTACCTTTATGCTGTTGCATAAACCATTCAGGGATGCTTTGCTTGCTTTACTCACAGACTTGAAATTTTCATTCCGCGTTGCCCATTTTGGCCAAAGAGCAGCCCCAAAACGTTTGCTTTTACTTGTTTTGATGCTAATTCTCATTTAAAACAATTAAGGAAAGTAAAATGTCTCTCCCTTAGATTATCGTCTGAGGTTTCTTTTAAGAGAACAGAGCACTCACATCAGAAGAAAATTTAGTAAGCATGTAGCTAGATAAACTTCCAGTGTCTCTTCCCATCTCCCTTGTCTTCCCTAAAGACTCTGGATCAGAGTGTCAACTAATACACGTTAACACAGATCTGGGTACCTTGGGGGGAGCTGCTCAGAAAAGCTTTAGAAGAATCTGATGGGGATTATTTGTCACACTATTAAACTAAAGACAACCTTCAGAAAATATAAATGTTCAGTCTTAGGTATCTGGTAACCACTGCAAATTACACTGAGAGTTTTCTGTTGGCTTTTTATTCCCTTTGAGATGACTACATCCCGTAATGCTGTGGAAACCACAGCCAGAAAATCTAAATCTTTGGTTAGAGTAGGCTTTGGTTACCTGCATACCAACACACTAACGCCTCTGGGAAATAAATGCATAAGGCACATATCCCTTCATTTATACCTACAATGTCAGCAAGCGTCTCGGAGCTGGACGCCACGCTGCACGACACGGGCGGCATAAATCCGCAAGGATGTGTGGCGTGAACAAAGGCACTGCCTCTTGGTGAACTCCGGTGCTGGGCACTGGACCATCACCTGTCCGTGAATGCAGGCAGGGGATGAACTAGCACGCAGTGTTAGGTGCTTCTGGGGAAAAACAGCATCAGCCTGGTGAAGAGACACTCAAAAGAGGGGTAAAACAGAGGTAAAATGCGGATCTTGAGGAAAAGCTTTCAGGCTTTTCTGGTGTGAAAAGCGCCGTAAGCCAGAGGTTTGTTGTTACAGGTGTTACGCTCAGGGTTACATCCCAATCCTTAAAAAGGTCTCCAAGCCATTGGCCAGGCAATGTCTGGCACCCTTTCAGCAGTATGTCTGGGAGAGAAACCTGTTCAGACCCGGGCATTTATTTTTCCCTTCTTAAATGCTGGTGAATTTAGTGATCGTGAAATTCTTCACACTGACAACCTAAGAAACTGAAATCCTCTGTTCTGGATCTCTAATCCCCGGAGCTTTTTCATCTCCTCCAGTATAGACTGTTGGGTCTCTTGAATCCAAGTGTGCTAAAAATACAACCGCTTTTCAATGCCTCCACGCTGGGTCTCCACTGGGAAGGTCTGTGGCATTAAGATACCGGTCAAGCAGCCACTTATCCACTTAGTTTGGCCTATAAACGTCTTCATTTCCCCAGGATCAGTATGTTTACAACAACAGATGCAAAAATTGAGTTCAGAATATTGTAGTATCAAAGCCTTCCCAAGTCCCCCAGTCGGTTAAAGTTAGCACTTCTCCCCATCTCACTTCAGTCACACGCGGATATCCCCAACTCCTTCCTACTTACAAAAGCTTGAAAAAAGACATATGCCTCCCAGCAAGCCTCGGAATAAACCCACTCTGCATAAAGTCCAGGAGGAGAAAGACGGCATGTTTTCCACTTAGGTGGCTGCTAGCTTGCATCCACCTCTTATCCGCGAGGCAGGCTGCTGGCGCACCGCGAGACAGGAGAATCAAGACCCAACAGCGTCGCCCCACGAAAAGCTCACGCACATGCCTGCTGAATTCTACCTCCCAGAATATAAAAGCGAGCCACTTGGCTCCTAACACAGGACGTGTTTTATAGAATGAGCTGTGAACTGTGCAAAGACCGTGAGATCTCTCACGAGAAGATCAGGGCTCTTTCTCACAGCCCCAGCCATTTTTACAGGTGGCTCAGTATCGGACGGGTTGGGCTGGGAAGCATCTTCCCACACACACTTCCCTGTACAGATCACAAGACGACAAGACAAATGTTTTCTCCATGTTAAATGTTTATTCATTTTCTCGAGACGAACAACAGAGAATTGCTGTGACAGACTAACGTGGTGCTTTTCAAACTGCGGCCTCCCTAACAGCGCCTAAATGAAGAGAACCCACAATTACAGCAAACCATACCAACCAGAGTAAGCTGGTCTCTCTCTGCAGTGGAACAGGCTTCTGTATTTTTATGACTGACTATAAAGGGTATGGCCAGAATTAAAGCTGTCTGGTATTTATTGTAAGAGCCTGCTTTTTTTTTTTTCCCCCAGCTGTTTTTTACATTTCCATATTTTTCATTTTTGCGCCAATACCTTTTGCGTCAGATACGAGACCTCCAAATTGTCAGAAAACCCTGGATAAAGCTGCTTTGTCATTTCCAACAGCAACAGTAAGGAAAGTGTTTTGTGAACGTTGACTTCTGGCAAAAGTTTCTCAGTGAAGCTTTAATATTTCTATGTTTTAACAAGTATTTCCTGGATTTTAAGTCAAAGCAATAACTAGTCTGTGCTGCCCTCCACACTGCTACAGACTGCCCAGCTGGCCCAAGTACCTCTACGCTGCAGTGCCTTTAGAGAGCGTAGAGACGTTTTACACCTGTAATTGCTGCTCTGGGCCAGCATCAAAAGAAAGACCAGGGGCACGTCCTCCCCGTACTCCCGCTGACCTCTCCTCTTCGTGCTAACGTAGCGCGGGGAGCCAGACTGCCTGAATCGAGTGCAAAGATGGAACAGCCAGTGAGTGGAGGTTGGAACTGGGGTCTGCCTGGGTAAGCAGGGATGGCAACGCGGAAAAACACATTGGTACTTGCTCAACAAGAGTGTTTGTACCAAGATGAGTACCCCAGGCGTGGAGGCTGCCATGAGCTAAATGAGGAGAACAGGCGTAGAAGGGAAAGGGACAGAGAGCTGGGTTGGCACCTGTAAACACCACCCTCTGTGTAACTGAACTCAGACCTGGCTAGCAACGCTTGCTGTAGACATGGCTCACTCTGCTCCTGCTGCCAGCGACACCCAGGAACCCACCGCCAATTCCTTCCATCCTTGATGGTAGGCCATGCAGCAGAGGAACAAGAGGAACTGTTGACTGTTGCGATCAGCCATGGTACTAACACATGTCAGAGAACATGCTTTGGTGGATTTAGACATTCCCGCTGCCCCCAGCACCTACAATACAGCACTGGACGACTGAACAAAAAAAGCTTTGCATTTTTCAAAGCAACGCAAACAGTTGCATACAAGAGAGAAGGGGGCTGTTCAAATCCTTTCCCTGCTTGCAGAAGAGAGACTTGAAGGCAGTTCTCCCACTTCCCAGGAAAGCCTAGGAGGTAGAGGGCTACTCTACTAACCTTTACCCTCCAGCAGACCATCACTGGTGTCAGGAGATTGCTGAGGGGTCACCAAGGGTGTTGCCTGTGCACAGCTGGATTGCACCAGCACGGTTCAGAGACCACGTTCATCCACTCAGGTTTCTGCTAGTGGCACTGACGCACTAGAAAATTTGCCTGGACTTCCATCTCCAGGAAAGAGTCTCTCTTCCTCATACACAGGATGACAAGAGAGATAGAATCTCTCTTTTTTCTATTTCTTAAATATATACATAAAATATAAAGCATATAAGTATACTTTTCAGAGTACAGCTATTTAGGGAATAGCATTTCTTTCAAAAGAAATACAATAAAACCCCCACTTGGGTTGAATATAGAATTAGAGAAAATAAATGTGAAATTTATTATAAAATTATAAATTATATATATAAATTTTATAAATTATAAAATCCAGTCCAGAAGAAAGGAACATTCCCTCCACAGGATAAAACGGCACTGTCCTGCCTGTAGGCACAACTGCAAGCAGAGAAGACTCACCGCACCAGAGCGGCCAAACCACCGACAAACCTGTCACTGTGTTTATGGGACGGTAAAATTCACCCCTGGCTTATGCATCTGAAACTCAGTTGAAAGCAAAGTGGTGTTGCCAGGTATTTGGATGTGAGTTTATTGGAGGGAGAGGGATGGCTGTGGTGTCCCAGGGAGTTGTTAGGAGCAGGACCCTGGAAATTCAGTGAAAATGGTGTCTGCCTACACAGCTGCCATTGATTTTAATTAAATCCCTAATTGCCTGGCACTTTCCACCTTTTTAAAGTTTAGGTTTTAAGTGCTAATGCGTTCCTCCTCCCTGACTTCACACAGAGGCAGCATTTTCTGCTAGGATGAAAGCAAGGAGCTGTCACAGAAACAGCAATTAAGACTGTCAGGAATTGCTGACATTTCCCAAGATAAAGGCTTATTAAATCCCCCTGCTAATTACGTACCACCACAATGCCAGTATTAGAGCAGCTCAAATTTTAAACAGTTGGGCATCTAAACAAACAGGGAGCAGAATGGGTTATTCATCTGGTTTTAGTGTTTTACACCAGTAAAAGCTTCAGTCTCATCTTGGTGACACCTTTAATAATGAACAGATTTTCCACTTTGAGTCCTACAGAAAACAGGTGAAACACTGAAATATAAACTAACAAACTTTTAACCTCGTGCTCCAAATCCCTGTCCAGCCTGAAAGTCAAACACAAGTCTTACCTCACCTACAGCAGTACACAACAGCAGCTGCTCTGCTAGACGGGTTCTCTCAGCTTTCCCCCCGGGATGCCCAAGTAACGCTTTGCAAATGCCTGTTTCCTATCCCAACTGAAATATTTCTGGTTTTAATAATATGGTTGCATGTGTGTATATATGTACAGAGAGAGAACACGCATGTATCATGTCAAATAAAGTGAAATGCTTTCTGCAGGATTAAAAAAACCAGTTCACATCTCTCCTCCCAAATGGAGAAATTTGAAAATCCGATGCTAAACTGAAAGGCTAAACCTCTGTGCACTTAACGGCACCTCTCGCAAAAGATTTAGGTAGAGACTGTCACTGTTCCACCCCCACCCCTCTCCAAAGCACAGGATAACAAATGACAGCAAAGAGTATTTCAGCTATGTATTTACAGGTTTTTTGGTCAGCATTCAAATATTCTCAAAACTGTTGTCTTTTACCCCCAAATCAGGGAAGGCAGACTCCCCTTTTGCCCTGACCTATTCTTCTGGCTCATACAAACTGAACACCTCACAAAAGATAACTGTGTCCCAGGCAAAAATTCCAGCAGGATTACTAAGGCAGGGGGAGTTACTGATTGCGGGTGATCGCTATTTCAGGGTTAGGTATTTCCTAATACGTATCTCCTCAGGGTGGTAGTACACCCTGTCCTGTGTTTGGCCAGCCAGGGGATTAGGGAGAAAACTTCCCTTGTAGATTGCCGTACTCTTTGGAAAGTCAACACATACACTACCTAAACATCCTTTGCTGAGAAACACACGTGGCAATAGCTGCCTTGCAGAATAAGCAGGAAACACGTACGGGTTCAGACACAAGATCCATCACCCTTGCTAAGGAAAGGATGAAGGAAACTACGTCGTTTTACTCGCCCACCTCAGAGAAGCAGTAAACAGTCTCTAGGAAAGTCATTAAGCAGCAGCGCAGAGGGCTGGGAACGTCGAGCGACGGCGTTGGGTTATTTACCTGTTTCAGGGTCTCCTTGGGGTGCACGACAGTAGCAGCAGTCCATGAAGATAACATAGTTGAACACGTTGAAGAACAGACCTGCAATCCCAACAGCGAGGACGAGCAGTGCTTTCTCAGTCTTCTGAGGATTGATAAACCTCTTGATTGCCTCAACGAAGACGCTAAACATCAGGGCGGTGGCAAAAACAGAGTTGCCGAAAGCCCCGAGCACGTCTGCCCGGCTGAAGCCGAAAGTGTTAGCCTTGTGCCACCTGATGCGACTGAACCTGACACCGAACAACCCGATGATCATGGAGATCAAGTGAGAGAGCACAGCAAAGGCATCTGAAGCTAAGGAAAGAGAATTGCCCACGTAGGCGACCGAGATCTCAACAGCAAAAAGCACAAGGCTCACCACGCACATGACGATGAGCCTGCTGCTCCGGCCCGAGTAGCGGCCCATTTCTCCTGCTCTTGTTCTGCGAGACAGCAGCGTGCCAGGAGCAACTCACTGCCTGCGATCCTGCCCTTTACCTGTCAGTGCTGCTCACAGGCAGGAGCCACTTTTATAGGAAGCAGTAAAGCAATAAATCAGTTTAAAGGGCAGTTTAGCAAGATTTGTCATGTGAAGGCAGCCTGAGGGCTCCAGTCCTTGGGGGGGTTCCACCCTCAGGAGGCTTTTTTTTTTCTCCCCCTACAAGAACAAAAATAAACCAAGGGAGAGCTCCAGCACTTGCTACTCTACCCAATGGCACACTCCTAAAAAACTCCGAGGGCCCAGGAGAGCGTGGGAAGGCGGCTCAGGATTTTAAGTGGTTACAGAAGGCATTTTTTTTGCATAAACCTTTCCTCTAATGTCTGCTTTGGCCATTTCTGCTGCCAGTACCACCAGTACTGAGAAAACGCTACATGCCTGCAGAGGAGACGCTTAAATCCATATTGGGGTGACGTCTTTAAGAACAAGGTAAACGTGACCTGCCCGCGAGGGTAATCGAACATGTCATCCATATAGCAAGTTTCAAAGGCAACTGGATTGACCTTCAATTTTAGCAACCTGGAGCACTCAACTGCTCATATTTTTGGCACATTTAGACGTTGCCCATGGATATGGAGCAAAGTTGGAAGCCGTTCTCTAAATGCGACCAGTAGACACAGCAGTGATCTTTAACAATAAAACCAAAGCACACCGTTTACTTCCCATTTAGAAAACCTTGCCTATCTCTAAATCCCCAAGTAATCCTTATACTTGTTAGTCAGATTTGGGGAAAGGACAACCAGAAGCCAAGGGGGATATAAGAGCTGGGGAAGTCCTAGCTTGTACTTGGGGCCATTTCTGGAGCAGAGTAAAGCCTGAAGCAGTGACTTATTTTTGTCGCTCGTTGCAGTACTTGTGGACGTCCTGAGTGTATCCATAGGAGTTTACTCACAAACCCCGGCGAAGGGAGTCTAACCCCTAATAGCACACTAGGTGATATGGATGATAAAAGTAGGTGCCTTCCTCGAAAAGTTTATGATCCAGTTTTTGTTTGAAATGCCCATCTGCGTACGTATATACCCACAGTTTGTTACAATAAGTTACAAAACGGAAGGAAATTACATGCAGTACAGCCACAGAGAGATAAGATAACAATACTGATAACCTGAGCTGACCAACTGTCTCTGCTGGCCTTTGACATCCCAAGGTGAATTAACTTTTTAACCTAAAACTCAAACACCCACCCCCAATTTTTGTTTATTTTTTTTATGCTCATAGTGTTTCAACAGCCAAAATATTTATGTTTAAAGTCCGGTCTGTCAGAAGCATCACCTGCCGACAGATGTCATGTCTACCATTTGGCCATTTGTCTACCTGCACACTGCAGCTGCAAGCTGCACTAACCCTGTGAGGGTGAATTAGAACTAATTACAACACTGAAACTAGTACTTGCTCTTCTTCCCTTTCATCCTCTCCTACCTGTATTACTACTTCCATGCTAGCTATTTCTATGGTGTGTTCTTCCTTCTTGTATTAAAGAAATGTTCAACTACTTAATTATTTTATTATCTGAACTAGAGAGCACAAGTGAAATTTTCTTCCAAAGGCTATTCCCCTTAAAGTTCAAACTTCAGAGCTCTCAAAAGTCCTGCCTTACACAAGGTTTCGATCATCAAAACAAGAGCTCGAGCTAAATGAAGCATTCCCTTCGCAGCAGAGCCAAAATGCTCAAATGCACTCTGTTTTGTCAGTGGGGAGCAGCACCACGTTCAGGCAGTTCCCTTACATCCCACCTCACTATGCTACATAACCCAAATTTATCAGTATACAACTATAACAACTGAGCAACACTATGAGCTTTGCAGTTCTATTATAAACACAAAGAGGTATCAATTAAGCCACTGAAGCGTGTCATTGTGCTTCATACACTTAAGACACAATTTACTAAGAGTTTGAAAGTTTTGATACTGGTAATTAAGAGCATGGATGCTTCTACAGCACTTTACAGGTATCTCAGATTGGTTTCTGGTGGAAGGATATTGGGATGTGGCTCTCCCTGTCAGGCATTAGCTTCTCCTCAGGGACGATCACCACAGAGATCTGCCGGTGAGTCATCCACATTCCATACACTTTAAGTGCTACTATGATGAGGAAGAAACATGCTGGGGAGAAGAACTTAAAACACCAACCAACAAAAGGGGCTGGACTTCCATGAAACCTCTGACTTCAAACCAACCCATCTGTAGGTTGAGAGCAACTGATTTCTAAGAACAGTGTTGTCAACGGGTTTACTCATGAATTTGATCAAGTTGACTGGATGGAGATTGACTATTTGTTCCAACTGACAAGGTCGTAGCAGTGTCAGACTGCATTCAGCTTTGCCTGTCCTTTGTTCTGCACAACTAACAACTTCCACATCTCATTTTCAAAATACCGTGGTTGTAGAGCGTTTCGATAGGAGCCACAAGCGCTCATCTAGCCTTAATGATCTGGTTTGCTGACAGAAAGTCTCAGTGCTCGCCTGTCTCATGCCTGAGGAGACTGAAGCTGCTGGTTACTGCCTCTCCCCTTTCCCCCAGCATGAAAGCCGCCCTAGGCGCTACCTCTGAAGACTCGTCTTGGTTACCCATCACTCGAGGCTGGGGGGACATCCCCCCGGGCTCACGCATCCACAAGATTCAACTCTCTTTCTCAAAATTTAATCCCAGTCGGTGTTACAGACAGCACACCAGGACAGAAAGACCTAAGGGGCCCCTCTTCTGGTACATCAACTGAAAATGAAAGACGAATGTACGCATTGACACATCATTCCCCAACTCCTTCGCTCATTGCTGCCCCTGAGACTCGGTCTATGTAGCGAGAAAATACCTAGAGATGAACGCAAGGTAGATAAATTCAAGACACCACTGCAGCAGCAAACCCTTCAGGACTAATCACCATCCAAGGAGGATTACAGAGAATTTCCCAGTTCCCCAAGCATTCTGAGCAAGCTCATCTGAAATATTTCATCATTTTAACACTTTGCTCTGAAAAACTGGGGCATTATCACAAGGTCCATGATCCCAAAACGAAAAGGCCACTGGTTCAATTTAATATTCAAAAATTTGGACTAGGAAGGCTGACCACAGGAACCTGGGCACAAGAAAATACTTTGCATGCTTCTGAAAAGGAGAGAAGCATGAAGATATGTGAGCAGGACTCTAGGTCTGCTTAAGACTTTTGGACTACGGGTGATGGAAACAGGCAGACATGTAGTATTGTCCCAGAGAGAGTCTGGGGAAGATCTTACTGGTCCAACTTTTTAATTGTCAAGTTTTCACTCAATTCTTTTCAAGGAAAGGGGTTCCTTCAAACATACAGGAAAAACAAGGAACAAATTAAGCACGTGTCATCCAGAAGTTATTTTGTGCCAGGACTGTCTTATTTTAAGTCAACCCTATGCTCAGAGTGGAAGCAATATATGTGTTTTTTAAATAATACCGTAATCCTGCCACATCCAGGTTTCTCTGCAGGTGAGTCATCCGGGTTCCAGACACTTTAAGCCCTACTGTGATCAGGAAGAAATCATGCTGGGGAGAAGAATTTAAAAACCCCAAATAAACAACCAAACCCACATAATAAGTGCAGGAAAAGCAAAAGGGGTTTATAGAACATGTTGTAGGTATAACCACAGCCTAAATTACTTAGCACTAAAAATATCTCTCTTCAGATTGCCTTTGCATTACGCACTGCAGTATCACTGTCAGACAGCTGTAAAATGCCAGCGTAGAAGATAAGAGGAACAGGGCCTTGCAAAATATCTGCAAGAAATGGCATTCACCTGCATCTCACCGGCGATGTGGCATTCAGTCTCAGAGAGCCTTTCAAACTTCTTTTACAACGGGGCAAAAATATTCCTGGAAACACTGAGCTCCAGAGGGAGTTTTCAAAAAGGGCATTTACCGCACCCACAAGGCAGCGGCAAGCCTGTACCGAAAACTGAAAAATCTGAAGGCAAAATGGAAAGACGTTTTATCTATAAAGTTGAGTTTGGCACAGTAAACCGTGCTGCGGAGTGTTGATGACATGCTCCCCAAGCTTTCAGGCATTTTCTCCGTGTACAAGAAAATACAGGCACCAAGAGGGAAAAGAGAAGCGAGCAAAGGGCACCTGCGCAGACCAGCCAACCAAAGCGTGTTACAGCTCACAGTACATGTTTATTATTAGAGATGTTTACAGAAAAGACTGAATTACTGCTAGCCTAAGACTGACAATTGGGGGAGGGGAGGGAGGGGCGGGGTTTATGGCTTTGTTTTTTTGAGTCATTTAAAAAGTCGCAAAACCGATTTAAGTTTGGGGGCTATTTCAGTCTTATTAAAAAAAGTTTGATTCACAGAGAAGGGCGGAGGGGCTTTCACTAGTACTTCAGTAACTACGACCGAACAGAGTGTAAAACTTGGCAGGGTTTTTGCCGCAGACACATCTTGCCCCAGACTGTAGCTCACGGAGAGGCTGAAAAGGTATGCAGAGGCTTTTTGCTCCCATGGAGGGGGCACCAGGCTCAAGATCTTGATCCCTGAAATAAAAGCATACTCATAAATAAACACTTCTAAATAAAAAATGAAGGTGCAATAAGGTGCATTATACATAAAATCTCAAAAGCACACTAGCCCAGAAAGCCAACCGTATCCTGGGCTGTATCCAGAGAAGTGTGGCCAGCAGGTCGAGGGAGGGGATTCTGCCCCTCTACTCTGCTCTGGTGAGACCCCACCTGGAGTGCTGCGTCCAGCTGCGGAGCCCTCAATATCAGAAGGATATTGACCACTTGGAGCGAGTCCAGAGGAGGCCACGAAGATGATCAGAGGGCTGGAGCCCTTCTGCTATGGGGACAGGCTGAGAGAGTTGGGCTTGTTCAGCCTGGAGAAGAGAAGGCTCCGGGGAGACCTTATAGCACCTTCCAGGACCTGAAGGGGCTACAAGGAAGCGGGGGGGGGCTTTTTACAAGGGTCTGTAGTGACATGACAAGGGGTAACAGGTTTAAATTGAAAGTAGGAAGGTTTAGATTGGATATCAGGAAGAAATTCTTCCCGGAGAGGGTGGTGAGGCAGTGGAACAGGTTGCCCAGAGAAGCTGTGGATGCCCCATCCCTGGAAGTGTTCAAGGCCAGGCTGGATGAGGCTTTGAGCAACCTGGTCTAGTGGAAGGTGTCCCTGCCCGTGGCAGGGGGGTTGGAACTGGATGGTCTGTAAGGGCCCTTCCAACACAAACCCTTCTGTGATTCTATGAAATTTTCTGAACTAAGGGAGTAAATATATTGAAATATGCACATTGGTCAAAGGGTGAGGACTGACCATCAGTGTTACACCCGGAGGTATCTTCCACATTTCTGTTTCATATTCAAACCATTTTGATCTTGACAGATACTCCCCAGTTCAGTTATATTTTACCTGGCAGTGGTCTTCTTGATCCAATCCTCGCACTCTATTTCCCCACAAAAAGGGATTTGTACAATCTGAAGGAGAGGGGAGAAAACATAAAAATCAGCTATACATCTAAAAAAATCATCCTTATCTCTGGAAGGTTCCTAAAGCTTAAGGTCGCATACACACTCAGAGTGTGAAAAGTTCCGATTGCTACAATTACATTTTATTAACTCTTTCTCATCTGAAAAAACATACAAACACAGTCACATCCCTCCATAGTGCAGCATGGAAAAAACCTACACAATCCCAAAAGCAGCCTTTAAATCAAGTCAAGGTGCTGAGGTTTTTTTTCTCTTAACCCAATACATCTTCCTTCTGGAGAAAGTATAAACATTGCTTTCTCCTGGAATATTCTGTTCTTCAGGAAAAGTTTCAATGTCTCAGACTACATGACAAAAGCTTGCCTACATCCTGCAAGACAGTGCTTGCCTAATGAAGATTCCATTTTAATCCCAGTACTGTGAATTTTCATGTTTTCCAAACAAAACAAAGAATTACATTATTTTAAGATGACAGAACTCCCAACAGCACGTTTTTCTTGGCAGAGCAAGTGATGTGTGAAGGAATACTTCAGCTTACACATGTTCTTCTTAAACAGTAGTCAGTGCTAACACAGGGTAATTTCAAGAAATTACAGAATATGTAGGCCATAAAAATTTTGTCCATATTTAGGTAGAGAGCGAAACAGTCATAAAATGACGTACATCGCTCTTGCAATTCAGATACGACGATTATAATAAACTTACATAACCTAAGTCCCAAAATGGTGCGAGTAGCCAACTTTGGAATGTAAAAACATTTGTTCGCATTTCCAAATTTAACCACATTAGAGTTCTGAACATAATACAAGTAGTATTGGCCCTCTCCAGAATCTAGCTGCACGTGACGGCAAGTGCCAGACACTGAAGACCAGGCGCTTTGCCCTCTCCGTAGCCAGAGGATATCATTTGGGACCTCGGCAGTAGAAGAAGGAGAAGAAAGGGGCTGTATAGTATTTCATCAGGATTAAAGGATAATAGCTTATGTGCACATACAAATACTGAACTAGCTTCCCATGCCATTCCTGCCCTTGGAATGAACTTGACCCTCCACTTCCGTTTATTTTTACATACAGGTTTACTACATCTCAAGATTTTTTTTAAGAGCTTATGTCTTCCTTGACCATTTCTTTGTCCTGAAGACAGTCAAGCATAGCTTCACAGTGCTTGTTTAATTCAGAAGTGAAAGACAGGCGACGGCACACTTCGAAATCACAATACATGAGGGCGGTAGTACTACCTGAACACCTGTGCAGAGCACAATTATTTGTTAAGCCAAGATTAAAGATTTTGTTTGTTTGTTTGTTAAATCTACCACCGGAATCATCAGATGCTTCAGAGACACTTGCACCAAGGAAACAGTACTTTGCAGTGAGTAGAAAGAGCCCAAAGCTGTTTGCAAACTGAGTATTTCTCAGTTTTATTAGTTTTTTGTAGAAGAAAGTCAGGCTGTACTACTATCCTAGCACCTATGCACAGAATGTCTAAAAACTCCCTTTCCTCAACTTCATGAACATGCTAAATTAGTCCCTTCTCTGACATTCATAATTATTCCTTTAAACCTTGTTAGAAATTGAGGTGCAAGAGAAATGCAAGAAAAGAGTGTGATGGAAGGTCAAGCCTAACCGAGAATAACTTAAAACTATTTTTGAAGTACTATGAATTCTTGGCCCTTGTGTATATTCCATCAGAAATTTTGACATTTTCAGAGTAGATCCAATTGGTACACAAAAAAACCCTGGTCTCTGCTTATAAAATCCACAGCCTTAATGTTTGATCCTGGGGACCCTACTGCTTGAACACATTAATCTAATTATGTGAGCAATTTCACAAGCTGAGGTTCGTCACAGAATTTCAGGGTTAATAACTTCTGTCAGGGGATCTCTGACAAAGAAGCAGCAGCTCAATTCTCTACTGAAGACTGAATCTCTCATCTAAACTCCAAATACTTTGCCAGACCTTTATTTTTTTCCACAGATCTCCAGGTCAGTAGAGCTCAATCATCCACATTATGGATTATTCTTACTATCAACTCCAGGAGGTCTCTGACTTGCAGTAATTCTCAATGAACCCAACGGCTTCTGCTCAGGTCATCAAGGCGAACCATCTGACGTAAATAGCATGTACTTTAAACTCTTACTTGGACCCTATTATGAGATTTGACAAGTGTTTTTCACTGTTTAAGTTCATCTTAATCAGAATAAAATATTTACATTAATCTCTCTGAAAAGGACTTTCTGATAAAAACGTAACCCTTTAAATGCAAATTGCCAAACTGCAGCACTGTAAGTCAAGACACCCTGTCACCTCTAGCATAGGACTAAATTCCGAATGGTGGTAGCCTGAAACGTCGTATTTAGTAAATACGGTAATTTTGGCAAAAGAAGAACACAACACGTACCACAAACTTAGGGAAAGCTAATTTCTTGTTGTGAGGCTCTGCGGGAGAGGCTTCCTCTGCTTGTGAGGGAAGAGTTCCATAAAAAACACAATGGTATTTATACAGAAGCTTTGAGATTTCTAGCCCCTGATTATTTGTAAGGGACAGAAAGTGTGGGAAGACACTTACCAGGAGGGAAAGAAGTAAATTTCCTTACCTTTCCTGAATCGAGCTCTCTTTGAAAGTCCTCCATAGTATTGGCCACCACCATATGACTTTTTAGGTCCTCAGAAGCTCTGAGAAAGGGAAAAAAGAAAAAAAATACCAGTCAGAGCAGATTTATGCATGTAACTTCACTGGCCAAATGAACTAAGTTTTCATAATCAGTCAAAACAGACTGTTACACGAAGAGAAGCCATAAATTAATTCAAATCTTCCTAATGAGATTATGTCTTTCTAACACTTCTGCCCTCAAAGAGAGAAAATGTTGATGAATTGCCTGTGGGCAATGGATCAGCACCATATTCTTGTTCTGTGTCTTTACAAACAAGAATTTGCAGTGAGAGAGATGCAAGGGATTTGGCATATGCAGCGAATGCAAACAACAGCCCCAAAAGCATTTGATTACTTATAAAAAAAACAACACTGTGAAAGACAACAGACTTTGGGTCTTAAAATACACTTCTGAACACAGAACTTCAACTACTGAAGTTTCTTGGACAACTTTCTATCTTTCAAAATCCCCTACCAAAAGCACCTTTCAGGAACGAATCCTGTGCATTATTACCCCATGAACTATTTCTGGTGCATTTGTTTATTAACACTTTACATGAATTCACAGTAGTATGTTTTAAAAATAAGTTCCCAACCTTTAACAGTCTGTTTCATAAGCAAAACAGGAAACTGCTATCGCCGTACATGAACAAGTTTCAGAGGCGGGAAAATGAATTGTGACAAAGATGGGCCTAACCTGTCTCTCTGCACCCATGAACGACTAATGTGAGAAATTCTTCCCACGGGTGAAGTGCTGCTGTGATTAGCAGAGCCATTTAATGTACCTCTCAATTTACCTGTTGTAAAGGTTAGCATGGATCTCCTCCAAAACCTGCTTCAGTCTATCTTCTGCTTCATGTTCAGCAAAGGTCAACTTCTGTCCCGTGTCTCTTCTAACGGCTACGAACTGTTGGCTCTTCATGTCCCGTGGTCCCACTTCAACCCTGACTGGAACACCCTACGTTAAGAAAAAGTTAGGAGTTACAATAAGTCATTCTCAGAAGAGTTCAATCTCCCCCTTATGCCCCACCCCGTTGTTCTAAAGCCCAGTCTCAGCATGGAACCACTTCACACATTTAAGTTTCTTTGAAAAAAAGAGCACATATTCCACAGTTTTGATGGATTTCAGTCCTTCCCATCCACGCTCTCTTCATGTGTGCATTATACCTTGCTCCACTGGCTTGGACACTGCATCTGTGCCAACATGCAAGTCATACCAAGACAGTTAAAGCAAAACCGGCGCTACACTAAGACAGCCATCCCAGAGAGCTTTAAAAATCGGATTTGTGCTTTTATGGTTCATAAACTTGGACATTTACCCAAACTTTCCACACTTTTTGTGTTCCGGAATCTCTTCAAGGTCACAGCTTCCACATGATTCCCTATACGTCCCCTACCTTATTTATGCTAGAAAGATGAATAATACAGTAAAACCTGTCTGAAGGGTGAAATATCTATTCCTATGGCAAAGTGAGGTAAAAAGCTATTCAAAACTGTTATTAACAAACCACTTAAACTGAACAAACATTCTAGTTCACGGCGTACAAAAAAAGCTGTTTCCATAACTAAAAGTCGGTGGAAAGTATCTAGTATTTCTAACTGTAATACCACTTCCCAGGGAATGGAGGATGCCCAACGGTGACCCAGGAAGACTCCCTGAGAAAGAGCAAATGAACTAATGCCAGATGTTGTAAGACAAGTACCAATGACTTGGCTCTTTTCAGAGGTAACATCAGAAACCTGCTGAGCTGAAAAGTACCTAAGGCAAAATACTTCCATCTTGTTCTTGTACTTCTTACTACACTATCCTCGTGTATTTTACCCTATGAAATTCCTTATCAGTACTCAATAAAGTGTGTGCACTTTGCCTGCAATTAGCCCAAAGATGCAGTTTATGTGTTATGCTGGACACACAACTATAAAAACCATCAGTTTGCCTCATGCTGTGCCTCTGTGATAAACATAACTTTATTTAAAAAGTGTCCCAACATGGATCCATTAAAAAAAAACCAAAACCAACATGGTTACACAAAGGGAAGAGAACTTGGACACCATGGGAACTTTTAACCACTCCGGGAGCATCTATCACCTTATGCTGAAGATTAACATACTGAAATTAATTTCAAATTCAGAACAAAAATACCATCCCATAACATCACTCAATACGTTATTCAACTTCCAATTACCACGGTTTCATTCTGTTCACTATTTTTGTTTTACAAAAGCCCCTTCTACTTGATGAAGCAGAACTGTTCCTCCCAACTACTAGGTATGGGGAATGTGGTAATTTTGAAACAGAAAAGAATCGCTCCCTTATTTGTCGCCACGGCGCAGGTTTATCTCCTCTGTCCCACCACGTGCAGAGAAGGCATTGTTGCGATGCTGGACACAATTAAGTGTTAATTAGTACAAACTTTTTAAACACTCATGTAGTTTGTACTATTACTTTCATTTTCCAGGTACATAAAGTGGAGACTCAGAAGTTCAAAAATCACTAATGACAGCAAATCCTCGCAAACAGAGCGTCTCATGAAACATCTTCTCTTCATTTATTAAGGAGAGTTACTACTGATTATCAGGCAGCAATTCTTCATTTAGAGAACACATTAGCCTTCAGCAGACAAGGCACGCACAACATACCTCATACATACCCCACGTATAAGCTTCAAAAGGCCTCCTGGGAAGAAACGTACCTTAAGTTCCCAGTGGTTGAACTTCCAACCAGGCGAATAGTTGTCTCTCAAATCAGCCCGCACACGGACATTAACAGTAAGCAGCCTATTACGATACTCATTACATTTCTTCAATAAAGCCTCTTTGTCCTCTTCAGAAAGGGAATTTGTGATACCACAAGGAATAATTACAACCTGCAATATAACGCGACATGTACTTTAAGTTATAAGAAAATGAGTACCTACTTACTATAAAACCTTTAAAATAATATTGTGGCCCTACATCCTAGTAATTTCTTTTAAGTTCTCAGAAGTAAAGGATACATTTCCCTTTTCATTCAAATGATACAGATAAAACTATTTTGAATGGATGGACTATGAAAGGGACCTTGTCTCCCACAAATACCGTAACAACTTGTATTAACAACTTTATACAGCATGCTCTCTAATTAGAGAGCTCCTATCCTATGTTAAATCTTCCAGGTGCCCAATACAAAACAATGATGAATTCCAAGACAGAAAAGCAAACAAAATAATAGCTTAAGGCATTTTTACACACCTGAACACAGGCCACTCGAGGTGGGAGCACCAATCCCATGTTATCTCCATGAATCATTGTCATTACACCAATAGTTCGAGTTGTAATGCCCCAGGAATTCTGATAAGCAAACTGTTTTTCCCCTGGTTTCTTGGGATCTTCAAATACGATTTCAAACATCTTCGAGAAATTCTGCCCTAGATGATGTGACGTTGCTCCCTGAAAAAGTTGCAACCAGAAAATTCTACTCAGTGGAAAGTTAAGTCTATCAAGCAACAGTTTAAGACTTCCATCTTACTGTATTCACTGAAAAAAATACTCTTGTAATAGATAAATACCTGGATAGCTCTTCCACTGGCAGATATAAACGCCTCTACAGTGGTTGTATAATCACCACCAGCAAATTTCTCCTTCTCTGTCTTCCTTCCTTTCACAACAGGTATTGCTAGGAGATCTTCGTACACTTGAGCATACAGATCAAGTATCTGCATCACCTACGATAAACATACTGTCTTAAGAATTACTCAGTATTTTACATTTGCTAAACCATGGAATACTTTTATATGCCAGAGTCTAAAATGCTTAAAAATACAGCACTTTCAAAAGTTTGTTTAAAAAACAAGATTTCTTCAATTGCTTTAAACCTTGACTGTTATTTTCTATGAATCAAATAGCAACAGCCATAAACCATGACAGAAAACAAGAGTCGCTGCAGAAATACCAGTCCAGTGGCGATATTGACTTCTAGTCTCCACCTAAAAGTTTGAACATCTGCTAAGTAAGATTTGCCATGACAACTCAATGAAACGTCTGTCTTCTGAGCAAAGGAAGCGTTAAAATTTCTAGCAGTTAACATATGAACGCGTTATTTAGATTTTTAAGAAAAATCCTTTTGAAGGAAAACATTCTGTATGTATCACGCTCCTCAAACTCACCATATTGTCTGAAGTGACTAAAGGCTCAGACGTGGGTTACATCTGAGGAAAAAAAAAGTGCGTCCTACTAGACTTGGCATTGTTCATGCAGGCTCCCAAAGGAAAGGAGACAGTTTTCTACCAGGTCCTAGTAAAAAGATTTGTTTGTGCTGCTATGGAGTAAAGGTGGCTTTCTGAAAGCAAAAGCACCAGCACAACTGCTTTTTACCTCCTCTGCTGCTTCTTCGTACGTCGCAAATGCTGTGTGACCCTCTTGCCAAAGGAACTCCCGAGTGCGGAGGAAGGGTTGGGGATGTTTGAACTCCCAGCGCTGGGGGGAAATAAAAAAATTGAACACCATGATTAAAGTGTCAAATTACTGTTAAAAATTATGTTTATAAATAAGTAACCTGTTGATTACAAGTTACAAAATACTGAATAACAATAAAATGTGAACTATTCAGATTTTTACTTAAACAATCAACAATATACATTGATAAAATATGTTTTATTAAAACCAGTGAGAAACACCAATCACATAAACCACATTCATACTTTTGCCATGAAATAAGTGCTGTGATGAGTATCATCATGCCATGCCCACACAGAATAACTGTCCTGCACTGCACTTATGACGGAACAGTTACTCAGAAACCGTGTACAGACGTACCACAACATTGCACCACTGATTAAGCTTGATAGGAAGATCCCTGTGTGACTGCACCCACTTTGCATAGGCAGGATACATAACTGTAAAAGGAAAACAGCTCTGGGTATCTGCACAATACAGCCAGTTTATGCCAAATCCTTCTTGCTACATATAAGCTTAACATTCTCTGCTGTGAGAACTATGCTTTTATGTTTAATTCTCTTTAAAACATATTTTTTTGTCTTAACACATAATATTTTCACTGCAAAGAGTACTTTCACTTCATCTCTTGTCTCTGCAAAAGAGCTTGCTTGCCGCTGGTCAAAGTACAATCCTAAGCTTAGTATGTAATGACACTCTGTTTGAGTCACCGGCTTAGAGTATGTAAACACGTCTAGGTTAAACTCTGACCTCGAGATTTCAGGATGCTGTATCATACCTGATTCAGTTAAAACTTATCCAGCCTTAGGTCTTAGTACATTTGTTTAAATTCCTCAGAGGAAATTTTAGTACAAGCTGGTTTCGCAGCTATAGTCAGAAGTACATGCAAGACTGAAGTGACTTATGAGATGAAGAAATCTTATAAATAATACAAAACAAACAACCAAACATGGTTTTCAGTCAAAGCAAGTCAGTCTTCAGGTTATTAATGGAAAAATTCCCAGTGGCCATTTCCTGGAAAAGTCCACTTAAGGGAATGTAAAGCGTTGTGACATTTGCTATAAGCAGCAGCCAATTTAGGAAATTTTTGTAAGGAGTTATAGAAAACATTCTAAAAAATGGGTTTCCACTTTTCAAAAGGGACTCTTGTCTATCAGCTACCTATACCTGTAACTGTACTCTTTACAGCTAAACTGCACGAAAAGGGGTCTACCTGTTTCACTTGTGGGACGTACAGCAATTGGTTCAGCTAGATCTGTTTTCCCAGATCTTGTAACCCAAGCAACCTAAAGGAAGGAAGAAAAAAAACAAATAAAAAGAATAATTAAAAAATTATTATCTTACTTCCATACCCAGCTGCAGACTAAGTGGTTGGGTTTTCTGGTACTCGGATTAAAATAATGCTTTGAAGTGTACCTCAGGAGCAAAGTCAGCAATATGAGTCTTCTCTTTCTCTAGGGCAGCCTGGGACACAAACATGGGGAAGTAACAGTTTTCCACTCCAAGTTTCTTGATCTCCGCATCAAAGAAGTTCTTGATAGCTTCCCAAACCGCATAAGCCCAAGGACGAAGAACATAACAGCCACTCACATCATAGTATTCAATCATCTCTGATTTTGTGATCACCTGTCAAAAGATTGTTTAGATACTGGAGTTTCAATTTCACACACAACATTCAGCAATTCAAGTGTGTGCCATGCAATCCAAGTCTCCTCTTTAAAAGTCTCCGTGCTCAGAAAGTTAGCAAAGATCTGCTTTGAGACTGCTTTTGTTACCTATAATTAGAGAAAGTTAAGCAGGAACATTAAGGTTAACAATAGACCTGAATAATATAAACACTTAATTACAACTGAATTTCATTAATCCAACTAAGAGGCAGTAGCTAATTTCCAGGAACCAACAAACTGCACTTTTATCAGGCTCATGTCAGAAAAGATTTTTATTCCTTAGGGAATATGCAAAAATTATACTAGTGAGAGGCAACGTACACCACCGGTATCTATTTACAACCTTTTGTAAGTAGGCTAATCTAAACTAATCAGCTCTGCTCCACTTGTTTTGAACCTCATGAGCCAGCAAACTCATTCCGTATCAACAGGTACTAACTTTTGTTATACATTATCTTGAGGTGAAATAAAACTCCCAAGCTTGGGAAACACCTATCGCTTCACTCAAGTTTTGCACTCTCAGTGAAAGAGGAATTCATACATGAATTAAGAAAATCCTACATGTATCTATACCGGGGAGGGGGAAGACTGGCAGGAAAGGTGAAATGGTTGACCCTCATCCTCTTTATACTTCCTGAATTTATGCAGCTCTTCAGTGTAGGCACTTGTATTTAAGACCATGATAGCAATGTAAGAAATAGAAAAAGCCAGTACTTACAGAAATACAAGATAAAACATAAATCCCAAACAGATTTTGATTTATAAGAGAATGAAATAATCCTTTAATTCAAACTGACGTGCACTTACCTGAGAGAACCAGTCTGCAAGATTTTCTTCTTTTTTAGCTTCTAGACCCAGCCTATGGTATTAGAAAAGAACCAAATTTGTGCTGTACAGCATTTAGCATGAAACTTATCCCAACTTTTTTTCTTTTTTTGGGGGGGAGGGAACACAAGAACAGCAGAAAAGGGTTCATGGAACAGAATCATTTTACTTCATAAAGCTAACTTTTATCTTTTTTTTTTCCCCTCCCCTGACAGTTCAGTATGTATTGGCTAGTAGGAATGGCTAGCATTTCCTTACTTTGGCTAACAAGGCTATTTCATAAAAAGAGCTCTATTTCTCTTCTACCAGTTGAACTTTTCTAATTTTCACCATGGTTACATCAAAGAACCTCATAATGATGCATTAAAAAACCCAAGCACCTCAGCTAAGAACCTAAGACTAACCAGATCTGGGTGTAAGCTCTCTTATTAAAAACTTCTTACACAGCCGCTGGCCACGATTTCAGTAAATACATGCAGCTTGAATTCACCATTTACGTGAATGTCAGTCACACTGTTCCAGACAGAAAACTGACCCTACCACCAAAATAAAGATAACCAGTAAAATGACAAGGTTCTAAAAAGGGCTAAACCCACCAGACTGAAATGACAGTAGACAAAAGTTTTTTGTATCTCTACAAACAGAAAAATTAGGGTGAAAATTGCATGTTTTCTGGTATAATTTCTACACAAAATAACCACATCTCTGCCTCTAATATGTGATTTCTGCATCTGAAACAATAAACAGTGCTGACCAATACATGCTGTGGAAAGAGTTCTAAACTTTCAGGGTGGGAGCAGGAGAGGAGAAACACAGCAATCATCCACCATTAACCCAGCCTTGTTCTGGGCTGGGCTACATACTTCTCATGGCACTCGCAGTAAATATTTGGAAAACCCTGGTACAATGAAATAAGCATAAGGGTGTGGGGTTTTTTTTGGTTTGGTTTGGTTTGGTTGTTTGGTTCGTTGGGTTTTTTTAATCCAGGGTTTATCTGAGCAAGATACAGCAGCATGTTTGCAGAAGCAAATAACAAGGCACAGAAGTTCTCAATGACAGTAACAGCACCCACAGTAACAGAGGGGGCACCCTGCTTTATGCTTTCCACAGGACAGCTGGTTTTGGCTGAGATCGTTATTTTCTTCACAGTCGCTGGCATGGGGCTATGTTTCAGATTTGTGCTGAAAAAAATGCTGATAACTGATGGTTTAGTTGTTGCCAGGTAATGCCTTCAGTAAAGCAAAGACATTTTCAGCTTTTGGTACTGCCCCTGTGTTCCCAGCTTCTTCTCTACATGAAGGAGGAGACACAGCCAAGGACACCTGACCCAAACCCACCAAAGGAACGTTCCACGCCAAAAGGCATCATGCCTAGTGTATAAGCTGGGGGGAGTTAGCCAGGGGGATTGCTGCCTGGGGACGGGCTATCGATCACTGGGTGGTGAGCAACTGTGTCATGCATCACTTGTTTCTGTGTGTTTCCTCTCTCTTTACTGTCCTATTAAACTTCTGTTATCCCAACCCATAGGGTTTTTTCCAATTCTCTCCCCCATCCCACTTGTCAGGGGGAGACAAGCGGACTATGTGGTGCTCAGTTGCCAACTGGGGCTAAACCACGACAACAGGCTAGGTAGGTTTTTCCTCAGTAGGATGCTGAGGTACAACAGACACTAAATAACCTTTGGTAACTTGCTTCTGACTTGATCCTCAATATGAAAATGAACACGGTTATTTTGCAAATGTACACACTTTCAAGTGAAATGAGAAACCTGTAAAACTGACTCTGAATAGAGGTTAACAGGTGAGGTTTCTAGCAAATAAATTAAAGATCACATCTTTACCTTGTTTGTTTCTTAGGGCCTTGACCCTCTCCTGATCCATTTGAGGGGAGTTCATTACCACTCTGCCCTTGCGAAGCTTCTTTTTTTGGGCCGTCATTTTGCTTCTGTTGCTTACTCTGCTTTTCAGACTTGTTCTCTTTCTCTTTCTTCTTCTTGTCTCTGTCATCAGCACCACCAGCAGAAACTGGTTTATAGTCAACTCCAGCAACAGACTTATACTGGGCCTTCAACTCAAGAAGTTCCTTAACAGCTGCATCTATCTTTTCCTTGAGGAACAACAACAAAAAAAGATAAATTAATACAGAAATCACAGGAATAAAATGGGTCTATCAAAAAAATTAAAATGGATCTATGGATGGCATTATGGACATCCAAGCCAACACTTAAATGCATTAAAATTTTAAGGACCATATCTGATTAGGATAATGTTAAAAGTACTTTTCAGATCTCAGAATGCAAGTGCTGCCTATTCTAAATGTGCATTTCTACTTCCCATAATCTTTAAAATAGATTTTTAGAATTAAATGTACATTAAGTATGATTTTATATTACAGTACGTTTTTACCTTTTCTGCTTTTTCTGATTTCAATTTCCTAACTTCATCTCCTTGAAGAGCTACTTTGCTAAACAGGGCTTTAGCTTCGGGTGTGTCTGGACCACTGGGTACTGTGTTTGATGCTTGGGGCAAAGTGCCTCGAGCTATTGGTGGATTTCCTGGCTTGTAGTCCTGCCCAGTCTTTTCCTTGTAGTCAGCTTTTAGAGAGAGAAGGAGTTTTACTGCTTCATCTATTTCATCCTATATGGAGGACAAATAGCAAGACATGCTGGTAAGAATAAGAGAGAACTGAATTAAAGAGCATTGATTTTCAGGCTACGAAAATAAAATTTCCATCTAGCAAAACAGCGCTTCACTGTTAAGGGAGGACTCAAGTAATAGCTCTCCCCCAAGCAACAGCAGGAAGTTTGAGAGCTGTCACTCTGTACCAGAATGCTTCACTAGCCCACTTGGCCAGTTAGAATATAATAAACTGGTTTAGAAAAGAGCTTTTAAAAAAACAAAACAAAACCAAAACCCCACAAACAAACCTGAACCAAACACAAACAACCCAACACCAAAACCAATCCTGCAAGGCAGAAGTACAGGCGGAAAAAATCAGCAGCTCCTGAAAACATAGAGGTTTTTCTCGTATTCTTTTCCACAACTATCACTGAATTTGTAAAGTTTTGAAAAGTCTTGCTATTGTTGCAGCACACTAGATACTTTTATCTTCACTTGTCCCAAATACAGCAAGAAAAAACAAAATACCTTCAAAACTTCTGCAGTGTTGACACCTGCCATGCTTGTGCCTATTCATCTAGATGTCAGAGGTTAAGTTTGACTTTCTACACCTGTCAGAATTAGATCTCAGAGTCAAGAAAAGTATTCAGCACCAGAGTGCCCTTGTGTGGCATTACCAGACCATGCAGGTTTGATGGCTAAGCTATGGACCCCGACATAAGGGAGTTCAGAACACTGATCATTACCTGGTGAAAGATTTCCCCCCTGTGGCAGGACGTGGTAAGAATTACAATTGCTTACTCTCTAGTTACTAATTGTACCTTGGAAGCTTTCTGTGCTTTGAGTCTGCGCACCACCTCCCCTTGCTCAGCCACACTGTCATAAAGTGCTTTGCCATCCACTAAGCTACAGGGTGCCAAGTTACTGCAGCATACAGAAGGTGGAAGCGTAGCAGAAGGTGTACAAGGAGGAGCTGAAGGTGGATTTCCAGGCTTGTACTCTTGACCTGTCTTTTGTTTATATTCTGCTTTTAGATTTAAAAGAATTTTCACAGCCTCATCTATTTGTTCCTGAAGCAAGAAAAGAAAAACAGCAGTTGCAGACAGAAACAACAAGAGATGTAACACAACAGCTCAGACAACACAACCTTTACTAGAATGGCACTAACACAGCTGTTACTATAAAACTTCTAGAGCCAACTCGGTAGTGTTAGATGTCTTTACTGAGTTCTGTAGTAAAATGTTTTAGCCACAATACCCGAGTGGCACATCAAAGGACCTCATCACACTGTATACCTAAGGGCTGATGTCTGTGCCATGAAAGCTTCCCATTTATAGGCGGGTTAGTTCCCTGCAGTTGCAGCAGTCCATGACTTTGTACACTGGAGAATGAGAGAAAACGCTCAGACCCTCAAACAATGGTTCCCTGGCCACTGTCAAATTACTACCAAATTTACAGCCCTTTTTCCAGGTTACTGCCCATATTCTGCTTCACTTATCTTGTATCACTAGAACCCAAGAACTTATTTATTTTCCAGGTTCTCCCTGCGTTAGCATAGAACTCATGAAGTCAGCCATATCAGTACAAGAGTACTTGGGAAAGCGCTTCATGGAATTTGGAAGTACGTGCTTGTATTTTGTTTCTCAAGTTTCACAAAACCTGTAATTAGGTTTTAATCTAAACTATTATTCCACTCAGAAGTATTCATTGCTATGACACCTTTGAAGCTTTCTCCGACTTAAGTTTGCGGACCACTTCGCCTTGTTCAGCTACTTTGTTGTACAGAGATTTGCTGTCTACTGGACACAGGGATGGAAGAGCAGAAACAGGAGAAGACTGAGGAGGGACAAAGACCACTGGAGGGCTTCCAGGTTTGTACTCCTGGCCTGTCTGTTGTTTATATTCTGCCTTTAGGGATAAAAGGACTTCCACAGCCGCACCTATCTCATCCTGAAAGAGAAAAGGAAGGGGCAGAAAGAGGGAGGAACAAAGACAGAGAGACATTAAGATTCTGAAGTGCACTATAAATCCTCTCATGATAAGACCTACAGTTTATGAGCACCTATTCCATTTTCTTAACTGTTTAGTAGAGTCATTCAGAGGTTTTGTACTTTCACAAAGTACATGCTAACAGTCCTAAGGAAAATTGTAACACTAAATTAGTTCAGATCTTCCCAATTACTTAGATGTTATGGCGCCACCAAGTCGTGTTATGAACAGTATTTAACCACTGGTCAAAGCATGTTATTTCCCATCTTTTCTTGCTCTGCATTAGAAAGAATGGCAAGAACACAGCTGCTAGTAGCTATGATTTCTATGCTCAGTTCCAGACAGGAAGATGTCTTAAAAATATCTGTAGTGAGGTGGATCCTGTCCACATTTCAGAACAACTTGCATCTTTACGAATATTAACACAACCTCTGTCATCTGTATCTAACTAAAACATAATTACTGGAAAACACGAGTCTTGACAGAAAAGAGACCACTCCAAATGATGATCACTATGAAATCATGGAACCATAAGAGTCCATTCTCCTCCACACACAGAGGACAATGGGCTAAGCAAACCCAAACCAAAAAACAATAGTTAAACCAGCCACCTTAGGTGCTTTCTCAGCTTTCAGTTTTCGGACCACTTCTCCTTGTGCTGCTACTTTATCATACAGAGCTTTACTGTCCAGGGCACCAGAGGTCTCAAGCTTTGAAGACTGTTCAGTTGTGGATACTGGAGGATTTCCAGGCTTATACTCCTGGCCCATCTTCTCTTTGTATTCTGCTTTCAAGGCCAGCAACTGCTTCACAGCTTTATCAATATCTTCCTTTGCTGCCTTCTTAGCTTTCAAGTCACGGACTATATCACCCTGTGCAGACACCCTGTTGTAAAGAACCAAGTGACCTTCAGATACAGCACAGCTTGGAGTAGAAGCATCACCAACGAGTGGAGCAGATTTTCCTTTTACAGCTGAAGTAGCCTTAAAAAAAAAAAAGCGCGCAGTATTCAGCATGATAATCTTGTACAGTAATAGATTTTATGGCACTTTCCCTAAAATACAAGTTTACCTCTTTCTTTGCAGTTTCAGCTTTGGTCTTCTCTTTTGACCCAGATGTTGGCATTTCCTTAGTGTGTCCATCAGGGATGTAAATCAAAATGCATGGGGCATCTTTACAGCTGTAAGGACTATAAAAGAATTTAGAAAAAAAATACAACAATAAAGGAAATTCAAGATAAATATGAAACATTTATTGAAACAAACATTCTACTATTTCTGCAAGATGCTTTCACACAACTGGAAGTTTATCTTTCTACATAACTGTAGTTACCCAAATTTACATAACTGGGGATCTGTGCTGATTCGTGTTACGTACACGTTTTCTTTATGTAATAATATTATGCTAAAATGCAGTGTAATTTAGATGCTTGCTAGCTTGCAATTAAATAGCAAGTGCACACTCTAACTGGGCAAATGCCTGGTTTAATCTGTAATGTTGTTCCTTAATTTATATACTCAGAAACACAAGGAAACCATGATCTCATTACTAAGTCCAAGTTAGCTGGGGCGGACGAGAAGTGTCACGTACTTGGCTCAGGCTGTTTGAAGAGGTAGGAACATACAAGCTATAAGCCATGCCAGTCCACAGAAACATTCCATAGAAATATTCCACAGAAATGTCGTGGTAAAGGGGAAAATATTTGCAGGCAACATTGCTCTTGCTGGTGCGTGTGTGAAAACCTCGAAACACAGCAAGCTAAAGCAAATCCCACAACGTCTGCCTAGGACATTCTTAGGTAGCTTACCTCACTGGCTCATAGGGTTGATCGCAAATAAAGAATCCTCTCCTCTGAAGTTGTATGATGTCTCCTTTTTTTAACTCCCTAAGGCAGGGATCACCTAACATCAGTTCTTCTTGCTGTAAGTGTTAAAAGAAATAAGTCCAAATCTAACAAAGCAGAAAAAATAGTTGGAAATGCAGAAAATCACCAGTATCCTTCATCAGCTCTACTGATTTTGGAAGTGCTGAAATGTTAGTTAGTTCCAGGAGCAGCAGAACAAGTCCTAGCAAGAAGATGCCATATCATAAGAATGTATCAAGACAAAAACCTCAAACTACTAGTCCCAGATGTGTAAATGCCAGGTAACACCTGAGAAAATGAGTCAAATTTTAATTTTGACATTATGAGAGGTTAAATGGACAACATAGAAATTAGACACACCAGCACATGATTTATTTGTTTGACAAATGAAATATTTAAATTAAAAGGTAAGTAATTAAAAATAATGATGGCAAAAACAAACAACCCCAAGCATTAAGCTCTGTGGAATAAAAGGGACAAAAAGATAATTTACCTTGCTATTTCGGTTGATGTATTGCTTGAAATCTTCATCTTTACCGAGAACTGGCTTAGTGATCAGGTGCTCATAATTAACACATACAGTTGGGATGAGTGGTGCACGTGGAGTTTCTGCCAACCAAGTGATCTTAGTTGTTTTTTTGAAGTCCTTATTCTCTAAGTTCAACTTGGCATCAATGGACTCAATTTTTCCACTTGAATTTCTACAGGGAAATAGAAGTTCTAAGAATAACTACACACATCACTAGATTCACTGAAAAACAAGTGTTCAGAGTTCATTTTTGAAGTGTGAGAGATAAAGGACATGGAAGAGTGTACTCACTCCTGTTGAAGCTCTCCTTTTTGACTTCTTAAATATCAAGCGACAGTAACAAACATATTATATCCTCTATCCCAGCTCACCCCATTCTGCCACTGTCTCAACGCAACACAAACATGATGATGACATTAATGGTCTCCTTCCCCCGTTTCAATAGTTCTGCAGCTGAAACTGTATGAGGTTTACGTTTTTAGGACGCAAAAGCAATTATTTATTTCAGGGTGAAATACTGTTAAAATTCCACCTTTTTTTGGTCTGAAAAAGCTGTTTCACAGTGGAAATATTACCACAGAAGCATGGAGCACACTGGATGAGAGGGACATGCAGTATCAGGACTGAGTGGCGATTCACACCTGGAACTACATTAAAATATACCCTAGCTAAAACACAGTTCTGTGACCTATTTCAAGGTAGACATCGATATACAGAATCACAGGACACTGATAAACATGAACATCTTACTGCTACAAGCTACCTATTTAAAAAAAAATTGAAACTGAAAAGCAAAAAATAATTTCATCTTCCAGTAAACAGGTTACCTGTTTAATTTGGTGATGGTAATATTGCCCCAATTTATGAAAGTCACCACTTCTCCCTCTGTCAGGGTCTCTGCATCTGCACCCTCGATCAGGACTCTGGAGCCATACCACACAGGTTTCAACCCAACGTCAGCATTCTGTGGATAATGATTTTGATTTCAAAGGAGAGACAGTTACTATATAAGCTGAAAAAATGTAATGCAGTGCCAAAACACTGCTTTATTTATGAAAGAAGGCAGATGAAGACAGAAGAAGAACAGTAACAGTAATACAAAGCTATAGTATTCTTCCACAACTCTCCCAGGTTTCTCACTCACAAGTGTTGCATGAGTTCCTGTCTTCTATCAAATCATAGCTCCAACACAACTGATAGCATACCCCGTTTCCCTGAAGTCTGTACATCTTTTAAGATCTTGCAGGTAAAAACTAAGTGAGTTTTTCTTAAGTTTCCAATTTGCTATGCAAATTCCCTTCAAAATAATTTTGTAACTCTCATTTTTGCTTTTTTATATAGTTAATATGGAAAAAAAAATGGAGCTTCTCTCAGTTGCATAGATTTTTAATGACAGAAATTGGAAACGTCGCTTGTAACACTAAAATTACTCGGCTTCAAAGCATCTCAACAATGGGAGATAAAAATTGTTGGCCTGTGGGTTTGGTTTTTTTTAAGAAGGCAGACAACTAGGAGTTTACTTTTTCAGCTGTTCAGGAGTTTGAAATTTGTTTATTCTGGTCAGTGCTTATTTCATTATATACTGGAGGCAGCATTTTTAATATCAATGTCTTAATACACTGGCTTGCATCTGACCAAACTTCAGACTTTCTGACTCTCAAAGAGTCACAATTCTCACTTGCACCTGCTCCAAACATGTCCCCTTGTTTATCTGCCACAGGGAAAAGGACTAACTTGCTGTCCATCTCTTGGTTATAAAAAAACAGCTACAGGAACACTCAGAGAAACAAAATAAAAACAAATAAATGAAGCCAAACCTTCACATGTGTAAATGTGACAGCTAAGGGATGCTTTCCGTGAAGCTTAAGTACTGAGATGCCACGTCCAAAGGAAAGCATCTTTCCTAATTGCAGTGCCAAAAAACAATTGTATTGGTAACACACTCCTTCTTAAGGGATATTATTCTGTTTACTGGATACTAAGAGTATCAAATTAGCAAGTTCTTAACTTCTGATAATAGTTATTTGCCAGCTGAATGTAAAAGTCATATTAAAAATCCAGAGATTGGTAGAATTAACAGGTTTATATATCACTTTTCTACATAAGTCAAATTTTATAAACTATTGTTTTTTAAATCTCTCTTATGGATAAGCCGTATCTATTGTATTATACCCATAAAGCTTGAATAAAATTTAATATTTAAACTTCTCTGTGAAAGTTAGTATCAAACAACAATAAAAATTGAGCATCACTCCATACTTTTAACATCTCGCCTCTTCTGAAAGCTCCCAGAGCGGCCTTTCAATGCACTGTCTGTACACGCTCCATGTATTCAGAAAAGCAGTTTCCTACATCCTCTTAAAAGAAAAAAAACACATCCAGTAGTTGTCCACGTTTTGACAACTTTGTGAAAAATTACACCTTGGTTTTATCTCATGCTGTCTGAGCAAGTTAAAAGCAGGACTCTCCTTGCTGACTGCTCCAAGCCAAGGTACTTCCAAACCTTACTGATCTGCAATACAAGAATATTAAGAGAGTAAAGCGAGAACCTTTGGATGTTTAGCCACTTCTTTCATCTCCTCTTGAGCTTCAGGAATATTTACTGGGACCACTGCATCTTTCAGTAAGGCAGTGTACCGAGGTGCTACTGGGTCTATAACCTACAGAAAACAAGTGAGGGGGATCATGACTATATGACACTGACAGATAAATAAGATGTTGATAAAACAACAATGACCCAAAAGGAATATTAACTGGTATTCTTTATGTTACTGCATTTTTTCATGTTTGCTTTAATGTTACTTTAATACAAAGCTACAGAATAGAAAAGTGAGAAAACAGTGCTAACACTTCATGATTTCTCATTTTTACTGAAATACTTTGAGTAAAAAATGATGGGTTGGGTACAACTGACACCAGAAGTAACCAAAATTATGAGCTGATGCCTCATAGGGAAGACAGCAAGATGTACTTTGATCTAGTTTTATTATTCACACAGGCTATTATACCTGCACCACTTTCTCCCTAGGTAGCTGAACTTAAGCCAATGATTTATCAGTGCAGGTCATTCTTTTCCCAGCAGCACAAGACCTGATCCCATACTCATTTTCCAGGTCAGTACTCCAGCACAATCAAGGACAGACCTGGCTATAGAGGAATCACCTACTAAGTCTGCAATTTCAATACAGACGCATTAGATACTATAATAAGGCAACACCATAACACTGACTTCATCAGGATTTCTACAACATGAGTTTGTCAAGAAAAAGGTACCACTAAAATGTCTTCCTGTACTTTTGTTGTCCATTTTCAAATTCAAACTGATGTAGTTTTTCACTGCATTTTTCACACCTGAAATAGTGGTTTGACCACCTGTTCAGAGGCACTTAAAAACACAATTCAAGTAAAACAGTTGTCCAGTTCCAAAAAGAGTATCAGAGATCCACCAGTTTAACTGGGAACTAACACAAAGGAAAACACCTGCTTTTATTAATACAAAGTGACCTTCTTTTCCATCTTTATTCTTGTCAAGTAAAAAACTACACAGCAATTTTAGAAAAAGCAAATTAGCATCTATTACTTGGCATTACCAAGTAAGGCAATATAATGATTTACTTTTAG
This sequence comes from Eurypyga helias, assembly GCF_000690775.1. Lineage (NCBI taxonomy): Eukaryota > Metazoa > Chordata > Aves > Eurypygiformes > Eurypygidae > Eurypyga > Eurypyga helias. Next base: position 37,298 of record NW_010271868.1, read on the forward strand.
AATCGCACATTTTAAGTCCATAGTCACAGAAGTCGGACTCCTAAATATTAGAGGTACTTTAAAAAAGGACCTGTGTATGTATCGCAAAATAGAGCTGTATTATGTGATTTAGCAGCATTAGTAGTATAATTTTTGTAGCTAAATGACTAAATTTTACAGTGTTATTACCAGGCTCTTTAATTTGCTCATTAAAACTCACACTCCTTCCTCAGATGACAGGTGTTAAAAAGTCAGTAGCATAATTACAGGATAACATCTAAAATAAGAGCTCTCACACTGCTGAAGTCTTTGAGCTCCGAACTACCTGCACACAACCAACTGGTTTTGCGCAGACTGCAAACTATCTGCACAGATACGTGTAAATAAAATTGGCTCATAAATACGGTGCTGTCCAAGGAGTTGAGTCAGAGGTCTAAGAAACTCAGTTTAAAAGCCAATTCAAAAAATGAGTCCTGACAGTCCATTGTGGATTTTTCCCCAAAATCCAATTCTTAGTCATAAATATAGTTATGCAGCAACAGAAAGAACCAATTCATAAACCTTTGTGTATGTAGCAGACCGAATGCAAAATACATGAAGAAATACAAGACACATGCCAGACAAGCAAAATATACTTAAATTAACAGATCTGGGTACTATCTAAGCAAAACCAAGCAGGAATCCCAATGCAAAATAACAGGTGTTTCCACAATCACACAAAATATGCAATCAGCATTATAACAATTCGCCTTATTATAGTGTCCAAGCATCCGCTGCCAGAAAGCAACCAACCATGTCAAGATGCAATATTCCTTATTTGACATTCAGTCAGAAACATCAGCAGTGCTGGCTTTATCTATCGGCAGTACACCCAGTGCGTCAGTCCTTTCGCCACAGAAAGGAAAAGCGGCCAACGTGAATCAAACTGAGTGTGTTTACATTACCAAATAAGCCAAACCAGAAATGGGTAGCCTTTTAAAACTAGGAATAATGCATTTTCCGTGGGTTTGTAGAGCTCCTGTTATATAAGCAAATGTGACTGCGCTATGAAGCTGCAAAATGATGGCTTACGCTATGTATGCTTACAGCACTGTAAGCTATATGCTAAGGTAAAAAGCATTAAGTAATACCTTCTTACAGATAGCTCGCAGCTTGAAAGCAGAAAAATGAAATGCAGTTTTCATATGAGATTTACAGCAAATATCATTATCGTTCCCCATACTACTAAATAAGGCAAGTAAGTATTGGTATAGGAGAATCAATAGGATTATGCTAGATCAGGTTAGAAGGGTGGGGGGGACATTCCATTTTCCTGAAAGTGTGCCAAATGATGCAACATACTGCAACTGCTACTTGTTGTGATAAGCACTCCAGTGAATGCTGGATTCTCTACATATCCCAGAATAGAGGGCATCAGGAGTAGCATCAAATTCAAGTGATCACATACCTTTTTGTTAAAGGACCAAATTTTATCCCACTCCATATTCACGACAGATCGAGAGGAGCCCTGGGGAAGAAGAAAAAAAAAAAAAAAATCACATTAAACATAAGTATTCTAGCTATTAAAGCTTTAAACCAAAGTCCTTTAAAGACTACAAGCCCTCTACTGTTTGCATTCACCAAAAAAGGTTAGAAAAGCATTCTGAGCTTGCAAAATGAACACTTTTTACAATAAGAAAGCTGCTGCCTCATTTTGCCAGGACCTGCTCACAGGTGTTAGTATTGTTGAAACAGTACACATGAAAGCAGCAAACCTTCAAAAGATGAAACCTTCCCAGTGACACGTACTTTACCTGAACCTGCACAAAAACTTGTCCTTACCAAGTAAGATTCAATGAATCAGAAGAGACAAAACACCCACCTGAGCAGCAATAAACTGCTTTAGTCCTTCAACTGTCATGCCTCTTCTTAGGACACCACGCACAGTGGGAAATCTTGGGTCATCCCTAGCAGAAAAAGATGTTTCTTCAGTATCACAGACTAAGTTTTGCCTCTATTAGTTTGTTTGATCAAAAACTTTCCTAATACTGCCACATGAAAGACCCAGCTTCAGTGTATTTTATTTGTGTGAAGTAAGAGCTAGACAGGAAGACCTAACTGAAAAGATTGAACTCTCATCCATACAAAATGCACGGTGCAGGTTTTCTTCTACCTCACCCCCGGGAAAGAAACCATCTCATGGTGAATTGGCTCTTTTCCTGTATCTATTCAATCTTAAATCTCTCAAAAACTGGCAGAGCAAAAGTTATGTCCCTATCACATTACTTCCTTTTCAATGCCACCTGAATAATGGAATTTGAAACAACAGGACTTGATTCTTTCTTGCACAAGAGAAACCAAAAAGGGGTGAATGACAATGTTATCTCTCAATAAATGACATAAGTGATAGAATTCTATTATTCCATTCTGTAACACAGGAAATGAAAAGGCTGAAATCTGAAATGTAAAATGTGTTGGTGAGAATTCAGATGAAACCTTGCTGAGGCCCTAAGAGGGAGGCTTAGGGAGGGAGAGGTCATCACAAGACCAGCTACACCCCTAGGATAGAGAAAAAAGGAAAAAGAAGAAAAAAAAAGAAATACAAGACAGAGTGTTTTGGCTCTAGCAATTCCCTAAGACAGGAATCCAGGCTTCCAACACAATCAAAAAATAAAACCAACCAAAAAAGCACACTTGGCACACCTAAGCAAGACACGCAAGTTCCTGGGCTGCTTGGTCAAAATGATGCTCCCGTAGGCTGAGCACAGTATCGCCTAAAACCAGCCCAGTAAAAACACCACAAGCAGTTGTATGACTTGGCATTATCCAGGTATTTCTTCAGAATCCTGTACTATGAAGAGAGGACTTCAGATTTTGTGCTCCCACAGCTAGTCCATGGTGGGAATGAAGAACAAAGAAGCCTCTCTAGGCTATGATCTACTTGCAGAAGTGTAAATCCATGGCTCACCCTTTCTAGGGAAATACTTAGGCTACCAGCCACCAAGCATCGTCTGCTGAAATCCAGTTAACATGAAAAAAAGAACAGCAAGAAGGAGGATAGGGCAGGCGGGAAGGAAGTAGGATGGATTTGACTAGATGGATAGGACCAGAAGTTCTTCAATTCAGGCTCCCGTCTGGCATTGTTTGGGAACGTATCCAATGACTCAGTGGAAAATGTGTAAGTAGCACCCTTAGCAAGAGCCAGAGTCTGTAAATAAACTACCTCATGTTTATTACAGGATATGCATGCACACAGTTACTGTAGAGTAGTAAACACACACATTGTACATGCAGAAGCCACTGTAATGGATCTGTGTTCTTAGTGTTTAAATATTCATTCATGCTGTTTCGATGTTTAAGCACTGTCCGAAACAGAACGCGTGCATGAGTCACGAGCGTCTTCAGAAACAATGCACCACTACAACCACGTAACATACCATCCATCCACAAGCCCTTCGTTGACAAACCACGTAAGCTTTCTCTTAGAGAGCACAGTGTTGTTGAGGTTTAGCCGGCTATACTCCCATATGTATGGTTTCCTTATTCCCAGGGCCTCAATGATCCAGTAGAATTGTTCGTCTCTATCGTGGTATTCGGTTGTTCTCAATGCATGTGTGACACCTTCAATACTGTCAACAATGGGGCAGGCGAAGTCATATGTGGGGTAAACCCTGAGAATAAAGACCTTCAATTAGCAGGGCAGAAGAACAAAGCACTTTCTTCACATGTAAACCTTCAAACTAAGCATAATTTATAGATTATATTTATAATCTATGGCCTTGAAACCTTTCAGGTCAAGACTAAAATAGCACAGACACAACAAACTGTACATAAAAAGATCCAGAGGGCAGTCATTTAAAAACAAAGTCTTTAAAAAAGTTAATCGATCATAGCCTTAATATTCAAGACAAAAGAAAAAATTATCCTACATTGTAGTGTTCTTTTCAAAACACCAAATGTTGACTTACAGGGTGTTTTTTTCCTTGAATATCAAAAAGAATCATTAGTTGACTGAATAAGGTGCAAAGCCTTCATGTTTAAAAACAAACCCTTACCCACAGACAGAGCTTTCCTATTATACACACATTAAATCAGTGTTTCCCAAAAGGGAGTTGCATTGCTGGAAACAGAGGTTTCAAAAAAGCACTGAACCAAAGCCTTGAACAATTGGGTAGGCTTACTTCAACGCATGATGTAGTAATTCTTCATTCTGCACAAAGACAGCAGTTGGAGGCAGCCACTCAGGTAAGCCGATCAGGGATGTTTTGTAGCAATATAAAATTGTAGCAATGTAAAAATGCCACGGTTCTGTTTAAGCTCCAAGAGCTAAATCAAACAGCTTTATTGTCGAAGATACAGTCATGAAGTCTTAAAACATGTTTTCACTCAATGCTCTTCATCAACATACAATGTATTTATGGACCAAAAGGGAAGTAATATTCACTTGACCATGCTGGCCAACTCACAGGCTTTAAAAAGTCATTTGCTGAAGTTTCAGAAAGTCAAGATACTTGTTACATATTCTGACTAAAAAATGCTAGCAGGTTCCAAGTATTAAAAGTTTACCAAGGAATGATGAATTCCCTGAAAAAAGGAAAAAAAAAAAAAAATCACAGGCCACACAAGGAGAAAGTGAACATACTTGTAGGTACTTCCAGTACGTGGGTGAGGCTGGTTTTTACAACGATAAAGAGTTGGATCCCTCATGCATCCATTGTTACTACTCATATCTATTTTTGCTCGTAGACAACACGTTTGTCCATATTCTGTTCCCTTTTTCATTTCTTCCCACATTTGTAGATTCTTATTAACACCTAAGAACAGTAAAAAGAAATTATGTTCTAAGGTATTATGAAGTTGATACAGAATTACATTGTATTACTGCGGTAAGAAAAAGACAGATTACCACCCTCCCCTCTTTAGACACTGGAATCCATTTTTACATAGTTTACATTTTTAGTATTTTAAAATTGGTAATGAATAATGATGAAGTCATACATACACAAGTTTATGGCACCTGTCTAAAGGTACACTTATTCCAGCCTTGCAGAACAAAGCTCTAAACACTTACAAATTCCTATAAGGACCTTAAGAGATACGCAATTAGTCGTCTCATCCAACTTTGTTAATAAAAATGAAGTTTTGATGCCAAGTTAAAAAGATAAGAAAGCAAGAGAGAAGCTTAAAATATCTTACAGTTGTTTCTGTGTTTAGATTCCATCCTTTGTTCACGCTCTGCTTTCATTTGTTCTGCAGGAGTGTCATCCACATATGCCTTCCCTTCCTGAATAAGCTTCTCCGCGTATTTCATTATTGTTTCAAAGTGATCTGAGGTATATGTAAATTGATCTGGTTTGATGTGCAGCATTGCAACATCTTCAAGAATAACCTGCAAAGTGGGAAACTGTACACTGTAATATTCAGGAAACCTAGTTTTCTTGATCCTTGATCCTCTTCATGCCAGATGTGGTGTTTTTAATGCTTCATTGTCCGGGAAGGATAAGCCATAAGAATGGTAAGACACGCACGAAAGAGGCAGCACTTACTAATTCACATCTTACAATTATATGAGATCAGACTAAGACAACTTAAGAAAGGGGTAGGACAAGAAAAGGAGAAGAAAGCTGACACAAATTACTTGTTACAGACTAAGTAGTATTTATATACAATGAAAACAGCATATTGCAAGAATTGCATGTCTACATACTGCCAAATAAACGCTGGAGAAAGTGAAGAATCAACTACAGGTGAAAGGGCTTTATGCTTTTTAGGGTAAAGATGATGGAAATTTCTTCCAAGGACAAGACTTAAGTGTAATAGTGATACTGCAAAAATAGGGTTCAAGAGTAGATCTGCATGTCATTTACGTTTGATTTAGCTACACAGTGAATGGATTTCCCTGCTCCCTTATCATACCTTTTCAAAGTCTTCTTTCTCTTTTTCTGGATTTGTGTCATCAAATCTCATAATAAGTTTTCCTTTGAAGTTAACTTGATAGTGCTGATTTAGCAGGGCAGCTTTGGCATGACCGATATGCAGATATCTAGAAGGGAAATAAAAGATTAAAAATATATGGGTCCCTAACGAACGATGTTTTAGTTAAAACACCAGAATTAAGACACTAAAAGCTACTAACATAATGTGAGAATGATATATGTTATACACATACATGCACAAAACACATAACTCTTGATATTTGAGTGACAGTTTATACTGGACTAATGAGAGTAAGAAACACTACTACAGAAATCACATGATGCTAAACAGCCAGTTTAATGAAGAAAATGCAATCATGAAAATTTTACAGCTCATCAGGCAATTCTCAAAAGAAACAGAAAATCAAAAGCTGGCTGAAAATTGTATTTATTAAATTGGCTCATCACATCTCCACTTTAAGGAGTTTGTGTTTTAGGACTACATACAGTCTGGCCCAAAGAACTTCCACGACACATCTGGTGTCAAGCTTCCAGAAAGGGAGACTGTCCCTTACATCTTTCCCTTCTCAAATCCAAACTTCCTTGAGAAGCATTGAGTCCTTTCACCCAACTCATGAAGACTGTATTCACACATCACAGCTCCTGTCAGTGCACACGCCTCCATTATCCACACAAATGCCATCCTTCTGCTTCCCCTCATCCCATGCTGAGCAGGACTATGTCACCTGCTAGCAACTAACCTCCCTATTCCAAGTTCAGGCAACACTGCAATGAGGCATAGAGAAGTAAACATAGATCAGGACAAAGCTTTAATTACTCTTTTGGCTTAAAAGTCTTGTCTGATGAGCTGACTAAAACCCCCACCAAAGCACATTTTTATCTTTTTTTAAAAAACCAAATTGAAATAGAACCTTCTCAAAGCATTTATGTTTCTTACCCACTTGCTTCAGGGGGAAACCTCACAATGACCTTTCCCATCTCTGCACCAGGAAGTTCAACAAACTTCCCAACATCTGCTTTCTTTTCTGTTGCCTTAAAAATCAACAGAGACATAATTACAGACTGCATTAGCTGTAAAAACAGCTATAAAACTCTAGATAATAGCTTCTGCTCCAAGGTCTCATTTCAAACCAGACAACAAAAAGCTGCCATACTGGACCCCAAATTCACCTCTTCACAACCTTCACATGACTCGTAGTACATCAAAACAAGATTAATTCTGGACTTTTCTGGGTCTTCAAATGCGATCCAGGACTGAAAAGTCCCACAAAGTTGTTTGATGTATTCCACAGAAGAAAACAGTTGCTAGCCAAGGTTATAAATCCTAGTGTTCTTAACCCGAATGCGATTAACAAGTTCAATCAACGAAAGACTGCCACCTTTGCAGGTCTACCAGGATCTCAAAATCCTCTTTAGAAAAAGCAAATATGTCTAAAGAGCAGCGACTGAGAGGTGTCATTTTTACATTATTCCATTTAAGCACTGGACTACACAACTCATGCCTTTCTAAATAAGAAAGTGACAGCTTTATTTTTAAACAAACGAACAAAATTAAACAGAAGTTTAATCACTGTACAACTGATTCCTTTTAACTTCTAATTCTCTAACATGAAAAAAATCATCTTATAGTGTATTCACACAAATAAAGCTACTCTTTCCAGAGGATCTCAGTAAATCTTACCATTTTAACCTTTGGTGTACCAGAAGCCCACTTGGCTCCTACAGACTGAAAAGCACTCTGTACCTCAAGAAAGCCATACCATCTCTTTGCATGCACAGGAGCTTTGTTTTGCTGTAATTGCTCTTGCCATGTGTTATTATCTGTGAGGAAACAAACCATTTTCAAACCATCACAATATAAAAATGGAACGATTACTGACAGCGATTTTTAAGACTAAAAAAATCATGATTTTAAAAAATCTACTTATACTTTTTTCTGACAAGACATTTAGCCATGGGGTCACAAGTAATTCTAAAGCAATTTAAATAAACAAACTCCCTCCCAACCCAAGACATACTGCATTCTTTCTTGGATTCATCAAAGCAGAAGGTGTGTGTGGTGGGGAAAGGGGACACTGGGGAAAATACACTTTTATTTGTATCACCCTCCTCAACATCACAACTTTTTTCAAGACAGAAATACAGGCTATCCTTCTCATGTATCTGCATTTCATGTTTTCTAAGCTTTATCAGAACCTACTACCTTTTACTTGCTACCCTCTATCTTGGAGGAGCTGTATTCTCACAATCTAATTTTCAAGGAACACAATTTCACTAGAAAGATTCTGACAGGGAAAGGAGAAAAAAAAAGGATGAAAGAAGTACACGCCTTTCAGGTTTTTTCTGAAGAGCAGCAATTTTGAAGAAATACTGAAAGTTGTTAGCCTTCAATCTTGATTATGTATTTTCCTTTCATGAGGAATTTGGTAATTCTGAATGGTAGATTGACACCTATCAGCTTTAGACATAAATCTAAGAGGATATAAAAAACCAAACCCATAAAAATATTTCATCAAAGCTTCTTCTAATCTTTCAAGGGTATTTCATAGGGTAATATACACCTCTTTGAATAATTCAAACTAAACACCAAACAAATTTACTCTACTAAGATAACATCACTGAAAAGTCTGTGTGTACAATTTTACTTTGTATTACAAAATATTTTGAATTATATAACCCACAATTTTGTGCCACAGCAAATTTCCGTATGTAGGAAACAGGCAATGAGAAGACACTCTTACAGTTAACACAAAAGAAGTTAAAATAATTCCCATCTATAATTGCATCCTATAAATTTTCACATATAAAAACAATTTTTAAAAAATTCTAGGGTTTCCTAAGTTATAGTGTTCCCATCACTAGCAATGCACAGGCCAAAGAAGCATGCAAATAGTGTACAGCCTGGCATACAGATAAGAGTCACTACCAGCATCCACAAAGATGGGAATTTGAGGACTCCTGATACACACACCGCAAACCAATAAAAGTGAGAAGATATACTGGTACCTTTCAGCACAGCCCAGACACACAAGTCTGCGAGACTGAGCGAGTTTCCGACCAAGTACGTTCTCAGAGACAGACAGTGGTTGAGCTCTTGAACGGCTGAAAGAAACTGGCTGGTAGTAGATAACTTAGTGGCACTGAACTCCAGCCAATGGTCAATCTAGTTTTAAGGGACAAAAGATAGTCAAAGTTACTGAAGGAATGAGAAAGAAGCTTGTTAAAAATCTGAACATTATATCCATCCACAAATACAACCCATTTAATAGCTAAGCAGAAAATATTAACTGGAACATTAAATGTCTCAGACAATAAATCACAATATATGCTCAAAGAACGTTTAAAATAAAATATACTGAAACGTCCATCCAGAACTACACTAAATGATCAAATTTAATTTCTCCCTTCAGGATATGTTCAAACTGCTGAAAATACAGACTTCGCTGAAGCTGTTCCCATTGGTAAAAACAATCAACAGTTCTTAGATACTTAGTTATCACACAGAGTATATAATGATTGTTACTATCCCTCAAGTATTTACATAACACATTTGTGACCTATTTGATCGCCATGGTTCTGCTACTGGACAAGTACACCATTTTCCCCTCAGTCCCTATCTTCTCTGCCTCATCTCCTTTTAGATTCTGTGAAATCAAATCCCTCCCCCACCTCATTTCTCTCTCCCATCTCCTGTAAAACAGTCTCCTCCTACTAAAGGAAATATATTTTGGTACATAAACTAAAAGAAAGTAAGAATCAGGCCCTCAGTTAATAATGTAGCCCTGTCTATAAACTGAATCCCTCAATCCTGTAGGAGCCTGTCTCTTCTAGTCCTCTGTCCCCATTTCATCTGGAAGCGTTCTGTAAACTGCATCAGGAATCCTTCCAATATATGCGAGCCGACGTGGCAGGCACAGATGTAATTACACTACCACGTCATTCAGTTCAGTCATCTGCAGTTGTGCTCCAAAATATTTGCACCACAAACGCAGCTGTCGCTGTACTTCTCAAAGAACAACTTTATTTTTGAAAGATGCAGAAGTTAAAAGAAGCATTTTATCAGAAATACCACTCTTGAAAGTGTGTTTGCAGAGGTCTCAGGGCTTAACTTACAGGTTTTGGAGAGAAAGTTTAAATAGCCACAAGGTAACGTACAATATTTTGAATGCCTTCCAAGCAATATACTAAGACAACACTTCCCTTGAGACCAGCTGTTACACCTGAAGAGTGATTACACTGCCTTCAAGTAGTTGTAGAAAGGAGTTGATTCAAGTCCTTCAGTTTTCTCCTCAAATTTCAGAGGAAATAAATTTCAATTTATCAATCTCTTAGTTTCAGTCGCCAACTAAAAGCTCAGCGTATGATTACTCTGAGCTAGACTCAGGAAGAATTCCCCCTCATTTCGTATCTACAGTTCCTACTAACTTCTCATAACCTGTCTAAGTAAGGAAGACCAAAAAAGTTCCCTCTTTGGCATGAAAGTTCTGGTGCCCTCATGGCACAACTAGGGAAGCACAACGGAACACAGGAATGGCACCAGCAACAGTCCACATACGTGACGATGCCTCGACACATTTCACTGAATGAAACGGGGTTCAGGGATTTGTCCATCATACACAGCAAAAACTAATTCAGGATTTCAATGTCATGCAGCGCTTCTGGTGTTACGCTGAGGCGCTGCAAGGCAGCAACTGATTGCAGCAGAGCTGAGGGAAGCGGAGAGGGAAAACTGCAGATATCACCGTCCAACCTGAATTCCCTTGTATTCGCGAACTGTCAGGTTAGGAGCTGCTGTTGCAGGAGTGGGAAAGGGCAACCACTTCAAAGCTCAGATTTCAAACAAACAAAATCCCCAAAAAGGCCAAAAGAGAGGAGAAGAAGGAAAAGGAAAATAAAAAGAAACAGAGATTCCTTCTCACCTCAGTGTGTTCCAAGAGATTTGAACCATACAACCCAGCAGAACCAGCGACTCTAGCCAGATAACGAGCTATTGAATTCACATCACTAAATGACACATGCCTAAAAAAAGAAAGGGACAAAATAAAGGTATAGTAAATTAGTACTTCCAGTTCAATATTAGTTGTACACACACAGTTGTAATATGTGTGAAGTAAATGCAAAATAATTTCTGGGTGAACCAACAGACTCGCCAGAATTCAAAAAAAAAAAATCTAGCAAAATAATATTTTAGCCCTTGCCTTTCTATCACCAGATGGAACAATAAACTTCTAAACATGAAACAATTCTGTTTAGACAGACTAAAATGAAGAAAATAAAACTGATTATTCTTTCAGAAAATAAAACTCTCTCTTCCAGCATCTGACAGAACGTGTAAGTACAACCTGAGCTACACATTTCCCAGAATATAAGGAGCTAAATCAACATTTGCTTTCTTTTCTTTTCAGACAAGAAGGATGACTTTGAAGAGGATTTCTAGAGAATCTACAGAGGGATCAAGAGGTCTCCACCGTGTTTTTAAGGTTAGCATCAGAGGAAGAAAACCTGTTCGTTTGTTACCCACCCTACTGAATTCACACTTCACAGAGACTATCCCCGGTTGAACAGATTTGCCTTTCTGTGCTTTACCCAGTCTTCTCCAGATAAAAGACTAATTTGTGTTTGGTTTTCCCTTTCTGCTGTTGAAAATTCTCAATAGATGGAGGCAAAAGGCCCTCCAATGAGCACTTCTTTCTGGGTTTTAATCTCCCTTTTCCACCTTACATACCAGTATGACAAAAGGTGCATACTGTCAGAAATCTAGCTTCAAATTCACCCAAGATAAAGGTGGACTTTTAATTAATATTTATGAAAGAGCTATGGAAGAAAGATGCATCACAACCATCAATTCTCCAGATAATACCCATCTCCACAGTCCCACACAGGTCCAGATTACAAAATCAGAGCTCCGATTGCTTCTAAACAAGCATTGACATCAACAAAAAGAATTCTTCTAAGTGTTCTGTTCCGCTCGGTTTAATGGACTGAATGCTACTCTTCAATTTCTCCAGGCAAGGCTTCGTTTCTGTTCTGCTGTTGTTCTGTACTTCCTGTTACACCCACTATGTCCTTTACAAAATTAAAAGAGTTTTGGTAGCCCAAAAAGCCTTTTGCTAGCTCAAAAGCCTTGCAAATATCAAAGTTATCAGTAAGATATAGAAGACTTCTTGTTGTATTAACAATTATGATCATACCCATTTTTAGTACCAATGGATCAGCCAGTCTCATTAGGTTAAATGCCCATAAACCTAAGGGACATAGTTCACTTGTAGGGTTTTTTTTCCTTCTAGCTTTTCATGCTTCTAGGATCCATTTATACAGAAGATCCATAAAATACAACTAAAAACAAAAGCCACAGTTGGGGGCTTAACATATACAAAGTATCTCCTAATTTCACACTGCTATCAGATTTTAATGAAGCTTTTTCAAACTGGGAAGAACAAAACACAACACATTTGCAGCTACAGAAAGTCTGTGAAATGTGTCTTTGTTTTCACTAGTTCATACTAAAACAAATATCCTTGATCACTGGAGCAAAACTGAATAAACATGAACTGTAACAATGTTACTCTGAGTAAAAAGCTCACTTGTGCTTAAAAAGTTGTTTATTTTCTTTGAGGAAAAAAGATCCTTTTCCACCCAAACATAGTGCTAATTGGCCTCCTTCCTTTGAAAAGTTTACAAAACATTACAGTCACTGTCTGTGGCAAACACCTGCCAACTGCAGGGGTAAGGAAGGAAGAATAACCAGGGACAATATAAGGTTACAGGCAAAGAGTGTGTGTCTCTCCAAAGCGACGTGAAATGCCACAAAGTTAGACAGCAGGGCAAATATTCGAGAAGCAGAAGATGGGAGAAGGAAAAGCGCTAAACACAAGACACCGAGAAAGCTCCAATTGTAATAAATCATTATTTGCAGGAATTTGTAACAAGCACTGCAGAATGGTTCTGAGCAGAGGTCAGACGTATCGCCCTAGGAGTAACAGGACTCTGAAGCGTGCACATGTTCGCAGCACAAACCAGAAAAGCTGTGCTGCAGGTTGTTATCCAGTAAGATGCAGGTGTATCAAAACACTCCATAAAGCCATCAGCATTTAGCAGAGTTGCTTGTTTAGGGCCTATTACCACATGAAGCTCTGAAGCTGAGCCTTCTAAAATAGCCTTTAAAATATAATTCATCATTTCAGATTAGCGATAAACTTTTCAGCTAACAACTAAGTTTCAGCTGGAAAGTTTGCCACCAGATTTTAACTGCACTTCAAAATATCACGTAGAAAAATAGCAATGTTCTCTCTTGTTCAAGTCAAGTCATTAGAACTAATGGTTTCCTGAAAAAAATTTAAAAATCGAAGTCTGAAACATCCCAAGCGAATTTCAAGTCATGCCAAAATAAGATAGCTTCAGCAGAATCGATGCCATGAAATCCATTTACCAAAAGCATTAGTTTGAGACCTGAGTTCAGCTGCTGCTTCTCGAGTTACAGATACACTTTTAACAGACTTTAAAATAGAGAATCAATTTTTTAAATGATTGTGCAACCGAGCAAGAGAGAATTAATGCAATATTGAGTTTTGGAATAACTTCTTAAACATAATCCAATGCCAGGGATGAGAGGACACTAACACACCAAAAAATTCCACCTGATGGAAACATGATTCTGGATATTATCCACACGTGACCACAGTGCAGAAGATGAGCTTTTGTTTTATATTTCTGACAATTTCCATTACAGCTAAAGAGAGTGGGTTTGCAATGCAGTGGGAAGAAGGCATGGTTATACAAAAATCATTTAATAAAATAAAATATTATTTCAAAGCCAAGTATATAAATGGGTATTATTCCAAGATCATCCCCATGTGTCACAGCAGTGTATACATACACGTGTATCTTTTGGTATATACATACACACACACTGCCTAAACTGAGAAAGGAAAATGAAACCAAACTCTTGACTCAGACTGCTTATAGGGAAAACTCTCTCATGCAACCAAATAATAACCAATCAACTGTTAGGTAAGCTGTATCCCACATGTGCAGAACACACTCTGAAAATTATTAATGCTGTACCAATTTAGTCCCAATACAAGCTGCCACATTTCTCTTGCTTCAGTTCAAAAGCACCAATTCAATGCCATCACTAGCCACAGCAAAAGACAACACGTGAAGTCGGGGATTACAGTAAGGAAAGAATCGTATCTGAGTTCATGTCTAACCTTTTTAACAGAAAGCGGTATTTGCCACCAGTAAAATGATCATTATGATTGAACTGTGACCCATCCTGCGCTTTGACTTTTTGCAGAAATACATACATAGTGACAAGCTCTTTCCCCAAGGTTAGAAGACCATGGAAAAGCTCAGTTGGTGTTAATTTATGAGGAACAAGTCAGGATCTCCACAACACAAGATAAAAATACTATGTTGTTTTTATAACCATTCTAAAGACATACAGGAATACCAATTTATGATGCATTGGTGGATTTAACAGCATCTTCTACTGAAATAGCTCAGCAAAAATAGATTTTTTTTTCCCCTGTTCTGTCAAAAACCAATCAGTATTCAAAAACTACATTTATAAGCACTAATTCTAAGTGTTAACATACTTCAGGTTAGGACTGCAAAATGTTTATTGAGTCAAAATATGCTCCTTACTGTAGACACAATGATACGTCAGCGGTACTTAAGATATCAGGATATCTCCTCGTGACATATCTAGGTATCTTCCCTGATAAGGAATCGAAGATGACAGTGCAGCTTCCCAAAACTAACAACATTAGTACTGCATTTCTGATATACATATGATCCTGCTCAGATCATAAAAACCACCGTCGTGCTCCAAACTTGAAAATATTTATTCCAGTGGCAGCGTATTTTTAGGATACTCTGATACAATAGATTTCTACAAAAATTTCCAGGATTCTTTCCAGCGGATGCAGATAAGTTCACTGGGTAGCATGGCATAAGTAGCCCTTTTCTGAGATAACATCATGCCTTCACTTATATGCAGCCACGAGCCCAAAATAATCCCATATAAGCCTTTAAAATTCATTCCACCATATGTGTACAAATCCAAGGAATCTTCTATACCAATCTTGCCTAATACAGAATGGTCTTGCTTTTGATAATCCACGGCACCTCAAAAAGGCAAACACCTAAACAATAAAGTGACTGGTACAGCATAAATGGTTAGACATAAGTGCATGCAAATAAGAATACCAGAGCCCTTTCCATAAAGATCATATATGGTAGATGTTTTGCTTGTGCTATAAGGAAACATCAATAATGCAGTGATGAATAAAACTCAATTCTTCTCTTACTCCTACCTGAAAAGGTTACTGTCAATGTTACAGCCATGTGATTTTTAAAACTGCTGACCCAAAGCTAGAAGGAGAGATGCAAAGTCACTTACTCGGACACACGGAGAATGGTTTCTTTGCCTTCTTCTACTGAAATTTCAACATCATTCTTCACATGCTCCACTGTCAGCAGAGCTCCTGTCAAAAAAACCAAGAGAAAGAGATACTGAACTTTCTTCCAGGAAAGGTATCTTTCACAGTAGCAACCAAACAGTTACAATTTCTTTTCAAATAGAATGAGGTGACTGAACTGGGTCCTTCATGTAAGATTGCACAGGAAAGAAATCAATGTCCAATCTCATATGCAAGAGGCTTCTTATTCTTGGCAATCCTTAGAGCTTCAGATTGTATGCTAGGCATTATCAGTCACCTGCAGTGAGCTCAGCAAGTGTCAGGAGCAATACATATTGCTTCATGAGAGTACTGTAAAAATTAGTCCTGTCCTCCAATATATACAGAGAACATAAACTGCCTTTGATTACTGAACAGCATAGTAATGAATTCCATTCCAGCCCTGACACACGCATCAAAGGAGACCAATTAGTGAATATACCAGTACTTTGTGAACAAGGATAAGACCATTTTTAGCCTGATGTAATGCTTACAAAAAGATCAGCCATTAAAAACCCAGAAACTCTATCCATGAAAAAGTGCAGGAAGCTTATGCAGGGTTTTCAGAGTAAGTAGTTCCCCAGTGACAGTAAAGGATGTCCTCTAGAAATAAAAGAATTATACAGTTTTTAGGCCACATCATAACTGGAAGACAGCCCTGCCCATACTCAAAGTGGCTTGACGCAAGCCTGATCTCGATGCTCTATAGCACGACGCCGCAGCTCAAAGAAAGCACCAAGCTAACTTGCCTGTATTTCTGCATTGGCTCTGGTCCAGAATCAGCTTGCTGAGCGTAACTAGAGGAGCCTGTGTTCTTTGCTCAGAAGCACGTACAAAGACAGCAAGCTTTTGCATAGGCAAGTATTACTTAAATGAAACAGCCAAAGAACGACACACCTTGAAAGGCATCTAACCTGTTAACAGCTTCATACTGTGCTGTGCGCTGTATCTTCCCTAGAACAACACACCGACTACCCAAGGCAGATGATGCTGTAAGCTATTAATACGCTGGCCTAAATACAAAGTACTGGAGCTAGGAATTCCCTGGGTCTCACCTCTACTCAGCTGCAAACCCTTCTCGTGGCATTAAGCTTTTATCAACACTAAGTCAAGGTTCTTCTTCCCATCCCCCAGTTATCCATCCATAAAAGCCAGGATGACATCCCTTATGCAATACATTTGTAAGACATTAAGTATTTTAATAACATGCATGGAAATGCCTTGAAAATTACAAGTATTACACACACCAAGCTATGTAATTAATACTAATGACGTTAAAAGCTACTGCACTTTTCAGAGCGCACAGCCAGTGATGAATAATACCAAGTAGGAATGAGTGTGCTTGTCTTCTTGATACCAATGTTTACCGAAGTGCTTAATCTGTAATGTTTCTGACATAATTGTCAAATCTCCTGAATTAAATCTCTAGCGCCATTTACCAGCTATCAAAAGAAAAAAATCTTCCAAAGCCCCTACAGACATGTTACTCACAACTCGTATCATGTCTTTTCTAGCAAATCAGTATAAAATCGGTATAAACAAGGATCAAGAAAAAATGTTATTTAAAACTTGTGTGTTATTATACCATAAATCCATACTCTTGCAGGTTGCATCCAACTCTGAAAAGCATTTAGAAATAACAGCATGAGAAGAATTCAATAATAGCATACAATTCAATAACAGCATAAGAATTCAATAAATTAAGATGAAAAATGGGAAGGAAACGTATTTTGAATAATCGTAACAAAACAGAGAAGTGGTATGGAATATGTATATATAGGGCTGTTCCCATATGGCAGAAAGTGGAATGAAGGAGGTTCTCGCATTTTTAAAGGCAAAATAACATCGAAGGACAGAGTGCAACTGGAAAAGGAAGATTTTGCAGTGCAACTTTGAACCAGCTGCCCAAACGAGACGAATTTTAGGAGCAGAACCAACATCAGGAATTAGGCAGCGCTCCCAAACCAGCCGTCTGAATTAGGGCTGCCTGGAAAACTTGTCCTCAACGCGCTAAGTCACCCGAGGGGGTCTACGGATGACTCAGTGCCTTCAGCCCGAATCGCGTCCGCTGCCGGGAGCTGTCACCGCGGCCCGAACAGGCGCCCGGGCAGCAACCTGCGGGAGAC
>NW_010271869.1:0-713 GCF_000690775.1 Eurypyga helias
CATCCACTCGCCAGCAGCACCCGGAGACCCCAGCCTCCCCCTGACATCCCACTCGCCAGCAGGTCCAAGTCCTGTGGCCGGAGCTTTCCACAGGGTAGGGAGCAGGGAAACTGCTTTGGAAGGTAGGAAGCGCCTCAGAGCTGAATTCAGCCGGCCAGCTTCCCGGTCACTCCAGAGGCTGACGATGCCGAGAACGAGGAACATCTGCCTGTCTGCTGGCGGGGCTCGGAGCAGAGGGCTCAGAGCAGGGGGTTACAAAGGTGGGCGCAAGGGCACGAGTGAGGATTCTCACTGCGGGAGTAGTTAAGGCAATTCAGAAACGACGGTGAGAGCATCTGCAGAGCCCTTAAGAGCTCTCAAAACACCAAATGCCAGGCTCCTTCTCAAAGCCAGCATACCCATCACGAGTTTTACATCCTGTCTGCAGAAACAGCAACTCGCTGCAGCTCCCAAAATTCCTACAAACTCAGACAACAGACACTCGAGCACCCGTTTTCCCTCACTCGCCAAGAGCTACCTGTGGCACTGCTACGAGGGTGCTGCAGTTAGATCCCGAATCTCTCAGCGGCGAATGGCAATTTTCACCCCCACTGGTAACATTATTCCAGCTAGCGATCCCTTTTCTTCCACTCTGCCCCCAAAAAATGAGCAGCACCACCTTTCCTCCCATCAAACCTGGCTTGCCAAGGACCAGCCAGACCTTTGGAGCGATT
>NW_010271869.1:777-1073 GCF_000690775.1 Eurypyga helias
CCGCCACGAGGGAAGCGAGGCCCCGGGCTGTGCCCCGTCGGCGAGGCCCCGGGCTGCGCCCCATCAGCCCCCATCCTGCCGCCACCAGCTCTGCCAGCCAAGGGGCTCGCTCGCCACTCACCACGTTCCAGAGGCCGATCTGCCCCGACCCGTCTCCAGCGGCCACGAAGGTGATGCTTTCGGAGGGATGGATGGCCACAGAACACACTCGGTACCTCACCACCTTCCTGACGTCCTGCTCGCTCAGGGCCATGCGGCTCAGGCTCTCCCGGTACCTAGACAGCCCCAGCACAACA
>NW_010271869.1:1242-1469 GCF_000690775.1 Eurypyga helias
GGTTACCTTTTCAGGTCAGGCGTGCACTTCCCGGCATCGTCAGCCTTCACCTGCGGACAGAGGGGGAATAGAAACCAGAACTGCACCAGCTGAATGGCGTTACCCCAACCCGATTAAGGTAACGAGTAATACCTCACTGATGCTCATCCAGCTAGCCAGTATGTCCTCTGCCAATCTACTGTTCTCCACCTGATCTTCTGGAAGCATTGGTAGAGGGCCGGCGGGGG
>NW_010271869.1:1673-1935 GCF_000690775.1 Eurypyga helias
GCTCCGCGGTTATTGGGAAGATAAGTAGAACTTTGCTGGACACAGCAGCAAAGACAAACTACTACCCCGTGGTTCTCTGCTCCTTCCGATGCCCCAGCAGGAACTGTGTTAGAGATTTGGCTGCACAGCACCGGGGAGACTGAAATTCCCACCTCTCGGAGCACCTGTGCTAGATACCCTCCCCGGAAAGGCAGGAAGTATGTCAGAGGAAAATGAACTCCATCAAAAGTAACAGCGAAGCAAGAGGAAAACAGAGGAATAA
>NW_010271869.1:1989-2571 GCF_000690775.1 Eurypyga helias
GTGGGCTGTTGGCACGTTTTACCTTGGGACCCTCCTGCTCACCCAAAACTGCTCTACCCCAGCAACCCGGGTCAGAGAATCGGCTGATGGGAACGGGAACCCTGCTGCCCCCATGCCCGAGGGATTCAGCGCTGCTAAGGCACCTTTCCAAGTGCCCGAGGGTTTCCGCGAGAGGCCCAGCACGGACATGAGTTACAGGGCACACACGCCCCCTCCAACCCTTCCGCCTTACGTATTCCTCTGCTTCCGGCTGGGCAGGCACCTCCGGCATTGGAGCTCCCGACGGCTCCACTCTCTGCAAGCGCCTGGATCTCCGCCGGACTGTTTCCTCTTCTGCCTTTTTAGGCTTCGCTCTACAACCGAACATTCCAGATGGCACAGCTGTGACATGCCCTCCCCGTCCGTCCAGGACCGCGGCGCGGGCCCAGGGTTACGGCCCCACGACCCCCGGCTCGCTTTGGGAGCGTCGCGACCCGTCCTCCCCCGGTGCGAGCAGCGAACAAGAGCGGCCCCTCGGGTGCACAGACACGTACTGCACCCTTGTTCAGCTTGAAACGCACCCCGACCCCCTGGCCCTTCTCC